>NC_142945.1:2780178-2817678 GCF_046866305.1 Octopus bimaculoides
GTGATAACCACCACAGCAATAACATTGACCCTTGCACTAACAACAACCTATATAGATCAGCAGTTCTCAACCACAGCTCTCAGGGCTGCATGTGGCCCCCAAGCAACCTTCCAGCAGCCCCCATTGGCCTTCCTTCCTTCTATCAATATAATAAATTTGCTTGAATTTACTTATTTTACGTTTTTTTTTTTTTTTGGTGCAGTCCCCTAAAAAACATTCAGGTTTAGGGTCTGGCCAGAATATTAAAACAGTGAAGAATCCCTTATTTAAGATTAACATCACATTAGAAAGACAGAAGAGTAAGAAACCTCAGTTGTATGGAGGAGAGGCTGTAGTTGATTTTATGAACCCACATGTATGACTGGTACTTTAATGTATCGAGTCTCCAAAAGGATGACAGCCAGTATGGACTATGGCAGGTTTTCGAGGTTGTTGGATACAGCAAGGATGGTGGGGAGGAGAAGAGACAAGTAGGATAAGGAGATGTCCGAATGAAGTTGGGTTGAAGCCAGCTAGCTCCAAGGAGCAGAGGCCATTATAGTAGTGGTAGAGAAGGCAAAGAGAGGAGACACAGCATGTCTGTGGTCGAGGGACGGGAAGATGTCTGTTAGTGATGGAATGCCATCACAACATTTTAGACATCTTGTCGTTGGATCAGATCACAAGTGAATGGGTTTGTGAAACCATGCAGCATCCCATTGGCCTCTCTGGAGATCTTCTCACGATGAAGAAGAAAAGGAAGTCGAGATGGTTATGGCCATGTAACTGGATCTTTGCAAAGACCCTTCTTTAAGGAACTGTGGAGGGGAAAAGAAGGAGAGGTGGACAGAGGTAAGGATGGATGGACAAAGTCAAGGAATGGACACAGGTAAAGCATTAGAAGAGACCTGGGTTCTGGTACATAACCACAACAGGTGGAGGTTGTTGTACAATATGTCAGAATGGCACCTTTGTGACTCCATCTGGGGCACAAGCTAAGTGGGGTCCTATGATCTTCATTCACCGAGAGATGGTAGTTTTAGAGTTGAGACCTTACAGATGTGGAGACATACATCCTGGGCTTAATGCATACATAAGTGACCTGACCTCCACTAACAACAACTACTATTGGTACCACCATCACCACTGCCACCACCACTACAACCAATACCACTGCAACTACCAGCATCATTACTATCACCATCACTCACATCATCATCATCATCATCATCATAACCGCTGCCATCACCACCACCACCACCACCACCACTACCATCGCCACTGCAGAATTTTCTGGTGGCCACCTCCCTACATTCCATTAACATCCACAAAGATATTGAACTGCTGATCAAAGGATACATTTTGTTTATTAAACAACACATTATATACATCATTATTTTTTTTATTTATGTTATTAAGCAGTGGTTGTGTGGAGAAGGTGGGGGGGGGGGGGGGGGTTAGCTGTAATGTGGGCCAAAAAAACAAGAGAAAATAAATACAATTACTATTATTATTATTATCATTATTATTATTTTGCAAGTAGTTCTGAAGAATGGTTAAAGAGTTATTGAATTTATATTTCACTCCTGATTACTGACATTGATACATGCACACACACACACACACACACATGTATGTCTATATAACTTTGGTTTTATGAATGAGCGAAATAGAACTCAATAAAATAATGATATAATTTTTGTTAACCGAGAAATCAGTGATGCAAGGGCCTACAGTTCAGTACCAATGCTCTTATAAAAAAGGGTTAGCAATCAAGAAGGAGACCTGGCTATTAAACATAAACCCTTACCTTAAAATCTCCCATCTAACATATGTAAACATGGAAAGGCAAACATTTAAAAAAAAAACACTAATGGCTGCATCAGGTCAACTCTTGCAGAGTTTTGTAACAAGCAGAGTTCCCTTGAGTGTATTAACCCTCTCAGATCTGGGCCCGTCTTTAACTTTATCCTCCACCTGGGCCCCTGAGCAAAAAAATAGCTACGTATACAGCTTAAGAGTAACAATTTCAGGCAAAGTTATGGGCAGGGTCACTCGACAGAAAGTTCAGGAGCATACCAATGGAACTTTCTTTCAAATACTGTATTTGTTCCTTGCAGGCAAACTAATGGACAGAATCACAAAGTAAAAAAGAGAGAAAGAATAACGATAATAATAGGCCTGTCTAAGTAATTGTTTCCAATTGGGTTTGTCCTAATATCACACAAGGTGTAACAGATAACCACCATATTTGTTCAGACGAATTGGCTACTTCCCTACTTCCCGAAATTCACTATTTTCTTTCTCTTCCCACCATGAATCTTCAATGAATATGTGCACCGTTCTTTGTGGATCTGCACCAAAATCCCACTGCTGCGGAACAACAAAACCAAATGACTGACACATCCTGCAAATGTTTCATTGGAATCAAAATTTTTAGTAGAACAATTGATTGGCGCCTTTTGGATATCAAAATAAAAGGAATGTGGAGAAATTACTGAAGAGTTTTTAAAAGCATTCCTACCCTTTTCTATCACCTATTTATTTATGCAAGTTGGCATTTTCATTATCAACAAACATCAAAACGAAGAAATGACATTGTCTATTATCAGTGAAGGCTGAACTATGCATCACTTTGTCAAAATATTCCACCAAGACTAAATTAAATTTATTAATTACATCAAAGTCAGCTGTCTCATTAATTTAGTAACAAACATTTAATTATGCCTCGCTGTTTACACGTATTACTAGTTTGCCATAGATAATTTAATAATTTTTTCTGTGTTATTATACGACTTCTTAGGATGTTTGGGGGTTAGTTATCAGGGGGCAAGGTGGACAGCAATATTTTAAAATATTCTCTCTGGGTGCTGTATGGTGACAAAGGGTCGAAGTTACTGCCTTAACATAATTTTCAAGCAGAAACATGTGACCCAGGGTGGTGAAGCAAGGTTGACCCATCGAATTATAGAGTAGCAACAAAATGAAACAACAGTTGTGAGGATCTGAAACTATCAGATACAACAGAAGAGCACAAATACACATACATAAGTAAGCATACACATACAGGTATGGCTTGTGGTAAGAAGTTTGATCCGCAACCACATGGTTCTGAGTTCAGTTCCACTGTATGGCACCTTGGGCAAGTGTTTTCTGCTATAGCTTTGAACTGACCAATATTTTGTGAGTGGATTTGGTAGACAAAAACTGAAAGAGGCCCATCATACATGTGTGTGTGTGTATATATATATATATATATATATATATATATATATATATATACGTGTGTCTGTGTTTGTCCCACCACCACTTGGCAACTGGTGTTAGTGTGTTTCCATCCTTGTAACTTAGCAGTTCATCAAAAAAGAGAGAGGGAATAAATACCAGGTTTAAAAAAAAAAGTATTGGGGTTGATTCGTTTGACTAAAATTCTTCAAGATGGTGCCCCAGCATGGCCACAGTCTAATGACTGAAACTAATAAAAGATACATAACTCTGAGTACAGACACAGCTCTCTTTGCTAGCTAAGATGTCAGACAAAATGACCGATGATACCAGATCCATACATGACATCAGGGTAGCACTGAAGTTACAATGAATGTAAACCATCTCCTGCCAATTCTTATCTGAAAAAGCATTAACCCTTTTGATACTAACCTGTCTGAGACCACTCCTGATTCTAGGATACAAATTCCCAGTTTAAAAATTATCAAAATGAAAACCTCCCATCAAAATTTCATGTTAATTTATGTTCCAAACACCACCTTAATAATGTTAAAATTATTTTCCTAAATTCTTCCTTATTTTCAAAGTTACATACACACATCTTGACCTTCCATCTGTCCTAAGCAAGCAAGGAAAAGCAATTGTTAAAGCAAAGCTATGGCGATACATAAATAAAGACATATCTAATATTATTCACACACAGACACACCACATACATAATATTATATATAATTATATACAATAAATGTGGCAGGATTATTTTGCTTTTAATCAATGTCTGAATAAAACAGTTGTCTGTCCTCTACAGGAAATGTTAGAATTCATTCAATAATAAGTATTTGTTGATAACACAATGCACTTTTTAAGGTTACGTACTGTGTCTCCATTGCTGCATGTATTAGATTTCGCAGCTTGTCAATATGTATTATGTGAAGCTGAAGAGCAAGGCTCCAATTGATAGCAGTTGGTAAGTAATGTATAGCTGATATCTGCAGAAAGTTATGGAATTTCAAATGAGATCCAGTTACAAGATGTAAAACAGATGACAAAATATTAAGACAAGTGATGAGACACTCTAAAACAAATCAACATCCTCCCCCCTCCCCACACACAATTTAACTGGTGCCAATATGGGAAGAAAAATAAAGAAATCAGAAATCAGAAATTAGCATATATAGGCACAAGTATGGTTGTGTCATTAAAAAGTTTGAGTTACAACCACATAATTCCAGGTTCAGTCCCACTGTGTGGTACCCTGGGCAAGTGTCTTCTATTACAGCCCCAGGTTGACCAATGTGTTGTGAGTGAATTTGGAAACTGTGTGGAAGCATGTCATAAATCATCATCGTTTAACATCTGTTTTTCCATGCTGGCATGGGTTAGACAGTTTGCCAGGAACTGACAAGACAGAAGACTGCGCCAAGCCCTACCGTCTGCTTTGGCATGGTTTCTACAGCTTGATGCCTTTCCTAACACTCGACCACTTTACAGAGTGGCACTGAGTGCTTTTCATGTGACACCTGCTGCAGAGAGGTCACCAAATAACTTGTAAAAGAAGACCCCCCCACTTCTCAAATGAACTTGAAATGATGGGTTTGGGAAACAAATTTCTTACCACAGAACCATGTCTACATGTGAGTGAGTGTTTCTATATATAACAAAGCCACATAACAGGAAGGGATTATTATGGAGAGAGAGAGAGAGAGAGAGAGAGAGAGAGAGAGGGAGAGAGATAGAGAGAGAGAGAGGGAGAGAGAGAGGGAGAGAAAGAGAGAGAGAGAGAGTGGCAAACAGACAGACGAGAAGAAAGACAGACATCTGTTGCCAGTTAATGGTATTCAACTTTAGGGAAACCTTTCGAAAAAATGTACCCAGACAATAGTATTAAGAAGCGGGAGCAGGGATACATACATACATATAATTTAAAACATACATACATATATACTCATACATATATATATACTCTATATATACACACACACGTACATACATCTACATAAATTGTAAAACACAAACATATACATATATTTATACGTTCATATATATATATATATATATATATATATATATATATGTGTTTATATATACACACAAATTTCTACATGCATACATATCAAGTTATGGTAAACAAATGGAAAGATACAAAAAAAAACAAAAAAACAAATCAAAGAAAGCTACAAATAAAACAAAGTTAAACAGAAATATAAACAAAGAAAACATAAATTTTAGATAAAATACATCATCATCATCATCATAAACACAAACATAAATATTACAGAGAAGGAAACAAATTTATGTGTGAGACTGTGTTTGGGTTTTATCTGATGGCTGTTTGGATAGGAATCGTTCAACCCAATACAGAACAAATGGTAGGAAAGTACTAAAGTACCATTAAGGTACACACTGTTGCATTGGTGCTGTTTTGGTTGCTATGTCTGGGAAAATATACAGGAATGGAAGAGAAAAGGAACAAAGGGAAACGGTGATTGATGAGTGATGGAAAAATAAAGATTTAATTAGGAAAAAAACCCCCCCAAAATGGAAAATAATATTTTTTTTCTACTCTAGGCACAAGGCCTGAAAATTTTGGAGAGGGCGCCAGTCGATTAGATCGACACCAGTACTTGACTGGTACTTAATTTATTGACCCTGAAAGGATGAAAAGCCAAGTCGACCTCAGTGGAATTTGAACTCAGAATGTAAAGACAGACGAAATACTGCTAAGCATTTCGCCCGGCATGCTAACGATTCTGCCACCTTAACGAAAGGAAACATTAAAAAAAAAATACAAAATAAAGGACCTACCCCCAAGGTAAAGCCAAAAACAAATAATAATGTAGAAGAAAGAAATTAATAGGGTTGGATATTCAAACGTGAAGAATGTTGGAATAAGGTAAAAACTGTTTGGTGAGGAATTGTGAGAAGATGGACAGAGGGGAAGATAAAAGCAGAAATGAATATGTTTGAAGATAGAAGAATTCCAAAGATTATAGTTGGAACAAATGTTTATGAAAGGAAGTGTGGACAACAGCAGTAGTATCACCACAACCTTCACCATCACCATCATCAACAGCAGTAGTATCATCATCATCATCATCATCACAACACCACCACTGCCAACATCAACACCAACTTCACTACTAATGTAAATAGCAACACAGCACCACATCATCGTAACCACCAACATGAACATCACCAATACTGTCAAGACCACTACCTCATCACTACTACAACCAGCACTGCAATAATCACCACCATCTCTACAGCCACTGACCACTGTCGTCATTGCCACAACGACCATAAGCTCTGTCATTATGACCTCAACTACAATGACCACAAGAACCGCACCACAATCAGCCAGCACTACAACATCCACCACTGCTACTAAAACAACCACCACAAGAACTACCACAACAACCCTGGCCATGGTGACCACCACCACCGCCACAATCTTAAGCTCCATTAACCAGCTCTTGTGATGATGATGATGATGTATAAGAAGGTAAAGATGAAGAAGATGAAGATGAAAACAATGATAAAGGTTGTAGCATGTATGGGTGGTGGTGGTGGTGGTGGGTGCAATGGATTGTGTTTGATGTTTCTTGTGGAATATTCCCATGCCTCCTTCCACTACGACCACCACCTCCCAACCCATTCACTTCAGATCAAATGTTATTTTATGGGTCACTATTCTTCATTTCGCATTCTCTCCAAACTTTAACAAGGATTACTTCTCATCTTTTTCTTCAACACCAACCGACATTTCCATAATCTCTCTTTATGTATATTTTACCATTTTAGTTCTGTTTGTTTATATATTTCCTTTGGTTTTTTGTTGGTTTGTTTGGTTGAATGGTTCGGTTCTGGTTTTGGTTTGGTTGCTCTCAACATTTTGGATTGATTGAACTATCTTTCCTAGATAGAAGCATTTCTCTCTCACTCTCTTTTTCTTTAACCAAATGCTATCCAAACGAAAAAATATTGGTGGTGCAGACCAATACAAGAACCTCCCTGCAGTAACTAGGTCCAAAAATAACAGCCAACTCTCCCTCAGATCAAATTTTACTGTTTTAGCGCTTTTGGTATAAACCTACCTGACATTGCTCCTGGTTCTATAATTCAAATTTGATAATAAATGGTTCTTCATAAAGGAACCATCATCATCATCGTTTAATGTCTGATTTTTATGCTGGAATGGGTTGGACAGTTTGACAGGAGCTGACCAGCTGGGCCAGGTTCCAACTGTCTTTCCTGGCATGTTACTACAGCATGATGCCCTCCATAATGCCAACCATTTTTTTACAAGAGGGTACTCGGTGCTTTTTATATGGAGCCAGCACAAAAACAATAGAATTTGAACCTGTAAAGTTTTGATATTTTAGAATAGTTATGTTTTTTTTTTTTACATTGGTTGGAAGTTTCAACTTGATAGCATTCTGTATAGTGCGGTAAGGGCTCTGTCAGCTCACTGCCTTCAAGTGAACACAATATCAACATTACATAATTATTTTTTCATATTTAACCCTGCAAAAAAATACATAGCAAAAGAAAAGAACAAACAAAACAGACATTACAAAACTCAGAAAAGAAAAAAAAATATAGAAACACCCATCCAGCTGTTTGAGACAATTTTAAACACAAGACATAGAAAATGAAGTTTGAGATGTGAAATGTCATAAAACTGATTAAGACAAATCATAAATCACACACACATCTACCTATATATATATATATATATATATACACACATACAGATAATATACAGAATAACCTCAACAAATATTATCCACAAGAATTTGAAGCATTATCAAGGTTTGGCTGGGGTGGGGGGGGGGGGTTCCGTTTTTGTTATTTTTCAATTGATATTCTATACTTACTAGCATCGAGATGTATTAATAGTCGAAAATACAGTTGGTGTTGATCTAAAGTAACATCCTTTTCCACTGTCTACACTCTTTTCTCTGGTGGTGCTTCTCTTGGTCAGTTTTACATACAATAGGAAACTCTCTTTCCAGCCTCCCACACAGAAGAGCTATTATTGGCTCTTTCCTTCCCCCACCAACCACCAAAACAAAACCAAAAAAAAACAAAAAAAAACATGCAACCTTCTGTTGTTGAAGCAAGATTGCAATTATTATTATTAGTAGTAGCAGTATTACTGCTAGTAGTATTAGTAGTAGTAGTAGTAGTAGTAGTAGTAGCAACAGTAGTAGTAGGCTATTTAGAGACAACAAACAAGTCTCCTCTTGTTAGGTTAAAAATCTTATTACTCACAGCTGTAGAAATTTAAGCCTAAGCAACATTAAATGAATGAATAAATAAATGATGATGATAATAATAATGATAATAGTAATAATAATAATAATAATGGCAATAATTAAAAAAAAAAAGAAAAGAGAAACACATTTCAGAAATGAGGATACAATCTGATTATGAAAGTAGACAGACTAGAATAATGACAATCCTTTCTACTATAGGCACAAGGCCTGAAATTTGGGGAGGAGGCGACTAGTTGATTACATCGACCCCAGTGTTTCACTGGTACTTAATTTATTGACCCTGAAAGGACGAAAAGCAAAGTCGACCTCGGTGGAGTTTGAACTCAGAATGTAGCAACAGGCAAAATACTGCTAGGCATTTTGTCCAGCATGCTAACGATTCTGCCAGCTCACCGCCTTAATAATAATAATGGCTTCAATTTTTGGCACAAGACCAGCAATTTTGTTGAAGTGGGTAAGTCAATTACATTGACCCCAGTATCCAACTGGTACTTATTTAATTGACTCCCAAAAGGATGAAAGGCAAAGTCAACCTTGGTAGAATATGCATGTGCCTGGTGGACCCTTATCGGCTGAGTAGTCATGATGGGTACTTTAGGCTTTGTATATTTGTACCCCAGTGTCACTTTGATGGCATGCATTGCTCTCTCTCACTCAATAATAATAATAATAATAATAATAATAATGATAATAATAATAATTAAAGACTACCACAACCCAAGCCAGAATCTGAAGGAAATGGTGAAGACTGGGACAGGGGTTGAAGGAAGACTTGTTGGCGCTAAAGTAAAGGTGTTGGTTTTGGTAAAAAGGAAGTCCCATGTGGGCAGCAGTACTATCAACCCCCACTCACAAAACCAACCTCTTACCTCATCTCGTATTAGGAGGAAAATAAATATTTTCATCACTGAAGAATAAACATTTCTCATGAAGAATATACACACACGTGTGTGTGTGTGTGTGAAAGAGAGAGAGAGAGAGAGAGAGAGAGAGAGAGAGAGAGAGAGAGAGAAAGAGCCTGAGAAGTCTGTTTATAGGACAAAATGAAAAGCTATGAAATACAAGAATTATACAGCATACACATTCTTTCTCACACTCACACACATACACTATTACACACTTCTGCACATAAGTGTACCACTCTAAAACCTCACACACATACACCTACATACACACACACACACACATACACTGACACACACCTAGATACACTACCGTACACCCACATACACAGAAACACAACTACTCTCACTGACACATGCATACACCTATATACAGCCACATGTGTACAAACACACACAATGCCCCCCCCCCCCCACTCAATAATAGCATTAAAGTGGATAGAGAGAAGAAAATAATTCAAAATGTTGCCTTTAAGATTGTTGGTGATATATATATATATATATATATATATATATATATATATATATACATATATGGCCACAGTCAAATGACTGAAACAAGTAAAAGGGTGGGTGGGTAGGTAGGTAGATATATAGATGGACAGACAGACATGTAAGTTGATGGAGAGATAGGAAGACACACACACATACATACTCTCTCTGTGTCTCTCTGTCTATCTGTCTGTCTCTGTCTCTCTCTCTCTCTCTCCCTCTATATATATATACACACACATATATATATATATATATATATATATATATATATATAGAGAGAGAGAGAGAGAGAGAGAGAGAGAGAGAGATGATAGAAGAGAGAGAGAGAGATGATAGAAGAGAGAGAGAGAGATGATAGAAGAGAGAGAGAGAGATGATAGAAGAGAGAGAGAGAGATGATAGAAGAGAGAGAGAGAGATGATAGAAGAGAGAGAACTACAAGTAATTTTGCTGAATAGCATCTGTCTTCTTCTCTCTATGATTCCCCTCTATCTCTCTCTCTCTCTCTCCTATTGGTCAATGACACACTTATGACATACTAGAGACAATACCTTGACATTTTCTAACAGCTTCCATTACAGCAGGTAACTTAGCTTTTCAATACAATTCACAAATCATTCAATTGTCTAATTGTCACCAAAGATATAACAATAACAACACACACACATATGTATATAAACACATATATACATTTATGTATATATACAGATAAATGTTCATCATCATCATAGTCAAGCCATCCAACCCATGCCAGCATGGAAAACAGACGTTAAACTGAGGACTGGCAAGCCAGGAGGCTGCACCAGGCCCCAATCTGATCTGGCATTGTTTCTACAGCTGGATGCCCTTCCTAATGTTTCAAGATAGTACTCTGTGTATTGTAATTAGTAAGACAGCTAAATACAGTGGCAGAATAACTATTAACACTGGAAAAATTATTCGATAACAGTAATTGGGGGGGGGGGGTTCCTCTCATCAGTAATAGTTGTACATCTATCTGTGCACACAAGATGTGTGTGTGTGTGTGTGTGTGTGTATACATATAACTCTGCAATTACCATTTCATAGGAACAAAATGCAATTTTGGCAGACTCAGTGTTTGGCTACAACAAATACTTGTGTGTGTGTGTGTGTGTGTGTGTGTGTGTATGTGTGTGTGTGTGTATGTGTGTGTGTGCTTGCACAAAAGTAGAACAAACAAAAAAAGCAGCTTTCAACACAATTATTTGGAATTTTAAATATTTAATAAGTTCACTGAGCCTCACATTACTTAAAGTTTCATAAGCACAGGACATATTCACATTATTAGGTGCACGGGGTCAGAGTGAAGAGAATTTAAATGAAACTTTAAAATCGCTTCTAGATAGGAAGCTAAGAGAAATTCAACGCAGTTACATGATAACTTTAAAGCTGTCAGTGCAAAAACTCTAAATAGATGTAAATACACCCTATCCTGCCTTTGTACACAGACTAATAAAAGAGGTTGTCTTGTCATGTATGACAGTTCATTGACCCTTCATCAGTGCTTACGTAGCACCACCTCATCTTTCTTCTACAAAGAGAACTACATGGTTTTTGCTGCTTAAACTCAACACAAACCAAAACTGAAACGTAATGGCCGCATTAATTTGCATATTCTGCATATGTTATGCAAATGTGCTTTGAGAGTGAAGAAATATATTTTTGTGACACTGTTTGAAAGAGCACACAGGCTGGGAATATTGAGCCCCACCGCACCCATGTGTGTGTGCTTGTGTGTGTGTGTGTGTGTGTGTGTGCATACACATATTGATACATGTAAGCTTATGATTGGTAAGTCCAAGGATCTTGTAAATACACACATGCATATAGATGTATATAAATATATACATAAGGGTCCTTGTGTGTGTGTGTGTGTGTATGCATATACATATTTCTAATACACATACATACATGTGAATCAATTACCGTGATTATTAATTCATCTATTCGTTTATATATTTTTTTGGTTATTAAAATTAATCTACAGAATATAAAAATTGTCCATTGGAAGGGGATCTGTGGAAGGCCAGAGGCAGCAGAGGTGGAAGAATGGTCAATAAAGAACAACAAAAGCCCTGCTACCTCAGACAAATACACAAGGTTTGGGGGCAGAAAAAAAACAAAAGAGGAATAACATCAGGGAACAGCAGCAGCAGTAGCAGCAGCCAAGCAATTGTTGCTGTTGGAGATGAGAAGATCAAAGAGTCTAACAGAAGAGACCATTAGATACAAGGAAAGAAAAGGCTGTGTGTGTGTGTGTGTGTGTGTGTGTATTTGCAATTTCCAGCTGATGGAGCCCATCTGAAAGTGTTCTGATGTTTCTAATAAAACTGTATTTGTTTGCCTATGTTTTCCAATAAACTCTGCAGAATTGTCCTTATTCTACATTTTTTCCTGAATTTTTGAAATTCTAAAGGTAATTTATGGACACCCTGTATACACATACATACATACACACACACACACACACTATAGATAGACAAACTGACAGTCTTCTGCTCATTGGATAACGATGATAGAAAGATAAATATATAGATAGCTAGGTATATCAATAGATATATATACATAACATATACACACACACATATACATACATATATATGTGTATATAAAATACACTGCTTTATTTTGAGATTGCTAGTGTTAACAATACTCGCAAATAAACTTTTAGATCTAACTTTTAAATCTAAAATTCACTGTGTTTTATGTATCACATCGATATTTATCTATTTATATGTATTTTTGATATTTATATATTTGAAATTTTTATATCCGTTTTATAAATGTAGAAGAATATATGTATATATTTGATTTTGAGTGTGGTTACTAATTATGTTCCTCTAGTTTCTGCTTGCATTGCCTCCATTGAGATTATTAAGCGGAATATATGTGTGTGTGTGTATATATATATATATATATATATACAGAGAGAGAGAGAGAGAGAGAGAGATTGATGGAAAAGGAGAAATACATAGACAGACAGGCAGATAACCAGATAAAGAAAGACAGGCAGATAAGTAGACAGAGATTCAAAGAGATGATTTTAAAGTATGGTGCTTTATTTATAGGTCAAAAGTTCTAGCTTTGCTACAAGCAGTAAAATGGTCAATTAGAATAACGAACAATTATCTGATTCATTCTTAGATTAATTAGGTGCTATGTGAAGAATTAACTGTCTTTGAAGTGCTGGCAGTAGAAATGGCCAAGTTGAAGCAATGTCAGACAAGCTCCATCACAGGGTCGACAACATTACGGTTCTATCTTATTGATGATGTTGGTTGAGTGTTCTGGATGGAGCATGTTCAGAAGCTTAACACTTGCTGACTCAGTTCACCTACGTGTAAAATAAGTGCAATGGATAGTTCAAAGTTAGCCATTGATAAATGCAGCAGCAGTTTATCTGACTGGTATGTGTATTTGAATGGTTCGGTTTATCTTTGGTATTTATTTTATCAACCCTTGGAAGGACAAAAGAAAAACGAAACTATTGTGGGATTTGAAATCAAAATATAAAGGGAGATAGACTGAATACATTGCTCTACTGATTCCACCATCCACTAATACTGTTCTTATAATAATCCTTTCTACTGGAGGCACAAGGCTTAACATTTTTGGGGGGGAGAATTAAGTCGATTACATTGACCCCAGTGCATAACTGGTACATATTTAATTGACCCTAAAAGGATGAAAGGCAAAGTTGACCTCAGCAGAATTTGAACTCAGAACACAGTGATAGGCAAAATACCACTAAGTATTTCGTCCAGCATGCTAATGATCCTGCCAGCTCGCCACCTTAATAATAATAATAATAATAATAATAGTTTCAAATTTTGGCACATGGCCAGTAGTTTCAGAAGGAAAGGGATAATCAATTACATTGACCTCTGTATTTGGCAGATACTTATTTTATCGACCCCAAAAGGATGAATGACAAAGTTGACCTTGGGATCACTGGTGGCAGCAGCAGCAGCAGCAGCAACCATAGTCTTCATCTGAGGGATCTGCTGCTGTCTTCTATCTTATTTTTGTTTCAATTTTCCTCTTGCTTCCAATGGAAAGTCAAGTCACCTCTACTGCCACATATGTAGCAGCTAGGTCTTCTCTGCTCTGTCAGTTTTAATGACCCCTTTTCTGCTCCCAAAGGGGAACAAAACTAAATGCTGCAGGGCATTTAGTTCATTTAATGTAGCAGTATGTTTATCTCCATCACATACCAGTAGATTTAGACACCCTCTCAGTCAAACCACCTTTGACCCAGTGACACATCAAAGATGCTAGAGAGAGAGAGAGAGAGAGAGAGAGATAGAGAGAGAGAGAGAAAGAGAGAGACAGACACACAAGAGACAGAGAGCTGCATCAACACCAGACTGGTGGTCATTTACAGCCAAGTTGACTGAAACAAGATGAAATGAAGCAATTTGCTTGCATACACGTGCTGTCTTGTCTGGCAATTGAACCCCAACCTTATAATTGTGAACCCAATATGCTCACCACTAGGCCATGTTCCCCAGTAACATGGGCAACTATCTGTAAACTACTGGTGGGGGTAGGGGTTAAGAATGAGAGATTAACAGATATTAGTCAAAACTAAAGCTAAACAAAAAAAAAATAAAAACAAACAAAAAAATAGTGATATGTATTAATTGGTTTAGTCTGTTATTTTTTTTTAGTTAAATAATTAACTACATACACTCACCACCATTTAGGATATAAACCATCTTAGGTCATAAAATGTTGAAAAATATATATTCTCTGGTTGATGGGGAAAAACAGATAAATAATAGTAAATAAATATAAAAAATACATAAACAATAAATACATTTTTGATAATTATATATATATATATATATATATATATATATATATATATATATATATATATGAGGGTGAGTCAAAAAGTAACGCCATTTTGTTTAGGACAGGTATAATTACCAACACAGGAACATGTATCATACATCAAAATGAAGCTAAACCCTAAACCCTAACCCTGACCCTAAAACCCTAACCCTAACACCCTAGTGAAAATCGTGGTATATTTACAAAATATTGACGAACATGAGTTATATTTTACTGAATGATTGTGTACTTGCATGTGTATGCGTTTGAGAGAGCAAGAGAGGAAGAGGTAGGGAGAGGGGGAGAAAGGGCTACAGGTAGTTAAAAGTTTTCTTATGACGGCTTCTCTTCACTGCCTATTACTTCATTAGAAATCTATGGATGCACTTACGCACATAATAGAGAAAAATTAAACAAATATGGACGACTTGCTCCGAAACACCACCGAGTGGGGAACACTTCACAAAAATAACCTGCAGGTGTTTCCTTCAAAATTCCTACATGCTCGAATTGTACATACATCAAGGTATATTTGTAGAAAATTTCACGAAAAAATATTCATTTTCCTGGAAGTTAAGAGGAATTTAAGTGGAATTTCCGAAAATTGTCCCCCACCCTCATCCCAAAACACTTTCACTGAAAATTTTTGTATATTCGGAATCTACATAATAAATAATGTATGCATAGAAAATTTCATAAAAAGATATTCATTTTTCTAAAAGTTATGACCTTCCAAAGTCGGTGGGTACAACTTTGTAGTTATGCCACATTGACGAACGTGAATGATTGTGTTTACTTCCACGTGTATGCGTTTGCAAGAGCGAGAGAGGAAGAGGGGGAGATAGAGAACGGGAGCAATGTGTATGTTGTTGTCACAGATTACGTATGTGTGGTCGTGTGTGTTTTTACGTATCAATGTTATGAAAAATAGGTAACGAATACTGAGAAGAAAGTTTAATCTATGACGTTGTATGTATCACTTTCTCTCTCTGTTGAGCGCGTGTGTAAGAACGCTGTCCCAGGTAGAAGGGAAGAAATATAAAAGTTGCTAGAAACAACAGCCAAATCTTCCTTAAATCATACAAAGTAAACGGAATTTTAAAAACCTAATTACTGCACTGGAAAGTTCACATCGAGAAAATTCCATTGATGTAAATTTTTTTACAAAAAGGTGGAAAATGTGGATGTCTATAAACTTTTAAAAAGGCTTCACACAGACACACAACTTCAGCTTTATATATATAAACAGAATATATATATATATATATATATATATAAACAGAATATATATATATATACATATATATTATATATATATATATATATATATATATATATATATATATATATATATATATATATATATATATTCTGTTAAGCTAATCTATAAAACACTAATCTAATCAGATTAAACTCCTCATTTAGATCATTCAAGCACAAAATGATGAGAAATATATCTGATTTACTGAAAGTTAATCCTTTACCATATAAACTATATATATATATATGTATATATATATATTTAGACACACATACACACACGCAAATGAAATATACCATACTTACATCATAATCATTTTACATCAGTTTTTCTTACGTTGTTGTGAGTTGGGTGGAGGGGGGGGGTCTTGCAACATTGCACAACCCCCCCCAGCATTTGCTATACCAATTCATCATCGAGTACACACAACCCCCCTCCCCCATGTTCATTATTGTATGTCAAAGCACGGATTTTACTGCTGGGGTGGAGGTGCATGGCTCAGTGGTTATGGTATTTGGCTCGTGGTCATAAGGTTGTGAGTTTAATTCTCAGAAGCATGTTGTGTCCTTGAGCAAGACACTCTATTTCACGTCCCTGCAATCCATTCAGCTGGCAAAAATCAGCTGTACCAGTAATTAAGATGGGGTCAGCCTTGTCACATTCTGTGTCACACTAAATCTCCTTGGGAACTACGTTAAGGGCATGTGTGTCTGTGGAGTACTCAACCACTTGCACGTCAACTGGGCAGGCTGTTTGTTGGTCAAATCAACCAGAACCCTCGTCATCATAACTAACGAAGTGCCAGCTTTTACAGCTGGGTGCCCTTCCCCTTGTCACAGAGGCCTTTATAGGGTTACTGAATCAGAAATAGCAGGCAAATTCCTTCAACTAACCCTCTACATGATATATGAGTGAATGAACAAATCAAAGAAGTGGCACTCAACGCATTTGGTAAGAGTCACATTATATTTTTGAATAAGTCATATGGAGCTGAGCCAAACTGTGTATATGTGTGTGTAGAGAGAGAGAGAGAGAGAGAGAGAGAGAGAGAGAGAGAGAGAGAGAGAGAGAGAGAGAGTATATTTTAAGATATACATCTCTATAGACACATATACGTATATAAATGAATACGCCTCAATGTATGAATGTATGTTGTTAATAATGTCAAAATAAATAAATAATGTGAAAAACTGAAGAGAACACTGCAATCTCCGATGTTGTTATATAACAACGTTCAGTAATGTTGTGGAGTGACGATACAGTATGGAAGACCAGACGTGTCACCTGTATTGTCTAAAGCATTTACTTTGATTTTTGAAGTCTTTATCACAAACACAGATCAACCAAAATTATTGAGTCCTGTAATTTAAAGCTTCTGGTGAATCAACAGATACATATGTGTGTGTGTGTGTGTGTGTGTGTGTGTGCATACATACAGACAGACAGACAGACAGACAATAAACGTTTTACAGTTTCATTTGCAAGACTTTGGTCATCCCAGGTTACAGTAAAAGACACTAACCCAAAGCAACACAACATGTATCTTTTAAAAAACAACAAAAAATCCCACAGACCATAAAACTCTATTTTAGTGTACATTTTATTTATTGCTTACTTTCTTGTAGTCAGCTTGGAACATGTTCATCGCTGTCAAGGAGGAGATGATAAATGGTAAAGAGGAACACAGCGGCAGCAGCAGAGAATGGTTGGGGCAGGGACGGGGGGGGGGGAATGGTAGGAAGAATGAGTTGAAGAGAGATGGCAGAGGGATTGGTAGAGGAAGTAGCAGAGATAATGGTAATTGTAATGCAAGGGTGATGCCAGATGGAATGGTAAAGGAAGAACGGAAGAGAGGGAAATGTATGGAGCAGCAGACTTCTCGTGTAAAAGTGCACAGTGAGTTGAATGTACCAAATATGGAGAGAAGAACACAATATGGATGTAGAGTCCATATCTACTCCCAAGAGAAGCATATGCAGAAAAGATGGCACCAGAACCATATATATATACATATACATACACACACACATACATGTATCTATATATGTACGTACACATGAATACATACACATATATACATATATATATCTATATATGTATACACACAAACAAATATATATATATATATATATATATATATATATATACACACACACAGATATATATAGATACACATATACATACATATACATGCACAAATGCACATATACATGCATAAAAGATGTGGACAGAAAAGAGTAAGCGAAAAAGATGTAGAGAGGAAGTGATGACTGGCAGCTGTCCAGCAGGGAGTGAGCATCACAAGTGGTGGTGGGTGTGGGGAAGGGGAGAAGAGATGATTGATAGGGTGATAATTGAAGGGGGTCAGAGGAGGGAGGAGGTGGACACAGGTAGAGTGGTGAGGACAGACCAATACAGTCGCATAGACAGACCAAGCGAAGGACACTGGCAGATAGGGACCGGAGCAGGAGGGGGGGAATAGAATGACAGGGAGGTGGGGGACCGGAGCAGGAGGGAAGTAAAATGACGGGGATGGGGAGGGGGGCTTTGAAGTGGAGCGGCAGAGGGTGGGAACCATTCTTAGGCCATGAGCTTCATAGGTGGTGGGGAGATGTGAGAGAGTGAGATAGGGAAGGTGATCAACAGGTAGATAGGAGGAGGAGGGGTTTATCATCAGATCAGGAATGCAAAGGGTGACTGCAAATACTGGCTTAGAAGGGTGTAAATATACATACATACCCCATACCCACTACATGCAGGGATGTGTGTGCAAAACCACTATTTCATATATATATATATATATATATATATATATATATATATATATATATATATATATAGATAGATAGATAGATAGATAGATAGATAGATGCAGGCCATCCAGAAATACTGTTTCTAGAAGCCATACTATTCTATGTACCTACCTTTTCTAAGATGGCTGTTATTTCTAGCACATCAACACTAAATTAATTCCTTCCTAATGCTGACCACACAAACCGATATCTGTACATGATAGCTTGACTTACAAGAAACAGTAGCCAAACATTCCTTATACTACATATTTACAGCTTAAAGAAAGACACATTGGAAAATGGAGCCAGGAGTAGGTTATTCTTGGAAAACAAAAGCAAAAAAAATATTACAGGATGGCCATAGTTGGAATGCCTTTGTTTATAGATTTACTTGCTGAGAGCCATCCAAGAGTAAACAAGAATAAGATACATCTTGCAGAAAACCAACAGAGATTCTTTGGAAGTTATAATATTACCAAATTAGAGAGAGAGAGAGAGAGAGAGAGAGAGAGAGAGAGAGAGAGAGAGAGAGAGGGGGAGAGAGAGAGAGAGAGAGAGAGAGAGAGAGAGAGAGAATCTGTAGTCTTCATGCCTTTCTGAAGATCTTTCTGACTAAAGGCAGCAATCAAAAACCATTCTAATCAAGTAATCAAAATAAGTCTGTGGAAGATTCCATTTGTCAATATTTTCTGATTCTAGCAAAGGATTTGTGTACATTCATTTAAATAATGGTTAATATGTATTTAAAGATGAGAGAGAGAGAGAGAGAGAGAGAGAGAGAGAGAAAGAGAGAGAGAGAAAGAGAGAGAGAATATGGAATAGGAATATTAGGACTTTTTGGAGAAGCAACATGAATATTCTTCAATTCCTCTGAGATTGGCATTGGAAAGGAAAAACCAATGGAAAGAAAGATTAGCAGAGAGAGAAATTAACAAACTGTCATTTCTCAGTGTGCGTGTGTACGCACACACACACTTTATATATTGTGGAAAATATATATATATATATATCAACATAGTTAACTTACAAGATCAGTGAAATATAAAATATATCACACGTATAACACACACACACACATATTTTGGTTAAGTATCATACAAAGACGATATGTTTCGTATGAGCTGTCATTTTAGACAGAAATATGAAAAAAAAAAATTATGCATTTCTCTTTAGTTGCTTTGGGTTTGTTTATTATTTTTAATACTAGCATCATCATCATTATTATCGTCATTATTATCATTAATATTAATCTTGCTCAGAAATAGGATGAAATGGAGCTGTCTCTAAAAAAAATGAAAGAAATAAATAAAAAAACAGCAGATATGGCAAATGCTTCCATTATTGTTTAGCTCCTGACCATTGTGCCTTACCCCAATTCCTACCTCATCAGATTGGAATATCTCTTCTTATTTAATTTATTGTCGAAGAGAAGCATTCCACTTCTCAGGTGACCATTCTGTTGCCAGCACCCTCAGTATGGCTGGTTAGGCGTATCCTGGATGAGGATGCTAAGACAAACACGACAGAGATTTCTAGATGGTGAATAGGTGTGGGTACCATTTGTGAGAGGCATGTCTTTCTGCTGCTTATCTCAATAGAACTGCAGTCTTGTTTGAAGCAAAGACCGAGACTGGGCACCTAACATTTAGAATTATATCAGGTATCAGGGTCAGGGGAAATTTCATTCTAGTAATCTATGGTGGCAAACTGGCAGAATTATTAGCACTTTGGACAAAATGCTTAGAAGCATTTCTTCTGACTCTTCACATTCTGTGTTCTAATTCCACCAGGGTCAAATTTGCCTTCTATCCTTTGGAACCGTAAGAACATCGGGTGCTTCTATTGGAGTCTACTCTGTTGCAAGAACAAGGATTAGGGTCCCAGCTTAAGGGTACCTCCCTCTCTCCTTGTCACCAGTCTTGGCAGCCCTGTAAAGAGTCATAGGCACTGCATTCCCTCCTACCTAAAAGCATTCCCTCCTACCTAAAAGCATTCCCTCCTACCTAAAAGCATAACAGAAGCAACAATTTGAGTGACCAATATAAACCTGATTAATATTGGCAAAGAAACAGAAACCTATGATTTAAAACCCTACAGAGATTCAAGTCAAACAGCTTTTTTTTTTTTAATTCCTCTCCCCACCCCCTGCCGCCAATTCCCATAATAATCACTGTTCTCGTTAGAATTCTAAACAGATGTCAATTTAAAGTAATGCAATTCTTAAGTGCCTTATGGTTTATTAGACATGAGAATTGGTAAACGGCTTCGATTCCAGTTGAACATGACACTTCACTTGCATGCAACGAATTGCTGCTGGAGAACTCACCACTCACCCATCCTTGCCATTCTCACAGAAATCAATAATACAAGGAATTAATGGCATATAATAATGATGATGATGATGATGATGATGATGATGACAAAAATAATTGTTTCTAATAATAATAATAATAATAATAATAATAATAATAATAATAATAATAATAATAATAATCATCCCTATATTCTAATTTTAGTGTATATACTGCCAAAGCAAATAATAATCTTAATAACAATAATAATAATTGTTTCTAATAAGGATAATAATAATCATCTCTGTATCATTCCAATTTTAGTATATGTACTGCTGAAGTAAGTAAATGATAATAATAATAATAATAATAATAATAATAACTAAAAAAACTAATGATTTACTTATTGCCACAGGATTGATGCAGGTGTGTGTGTGGGGGGGGGGCATTATAGAGAGAAATTACAAAATGGTGGGTGGCTTTACTTTGAGTAGGATCAAAAAAGAATATGCTGCTGCTGCTACTACTACTACTAATAATAATAATAATACTTTCTACTATAGGCAAAAAGCCTGAAATTTGTGGGGAGGGGATAGTCAATTACATCAACCCCAGTGTGTAACTGGTACTTATGTGTTCATCTCAGATGGGGTTGATAACTGGCAGCTCCAGCATGGCCATAGCTGTAAAGTTTATTCCAGAAGACTACACCAAGCTCTGCTGTCAGCTTCGACATAGTTTCTATGGATGAATGCCCTTCCTAAAAACTAACCACCTTGCAGAGTGTTCTGGGTCCCTTTTCTTTTAGTTGGCACCAGCAGCAGTGAGGTTACCAAGTAATTCACAAGAGAAGACAAGGCCCCTCAGCCTAAGTATTGAAGGACAGAAAAAAGGAATCTTGCATGAGAAGAGATACATGGCTGCCTCAGGTGGGGAGCGTGAGTAGAGAGAGATGACCCAAGGCTGTAGAAAATGATATTTACCCAAAATGCCATGCAGTGGAGTTGAACCCAAGAAAAAGGTATATAGATATAGCAGTGGTACTTGTGCCATGTGAAAAGCACCCAGTACAGTCTGTGGAGTGGTTGGCTTTGGGAAGGGCATCTGAGTGTGGAAACCATGTCAAAAGAGACAAAAGAACTTGGCATGATTCCTGGCCTGGCCAGTTCTGGCCAAACCGTCCAACCCATGCCAGCATGGAAAATAAATGATGATGATGATGATGATGATGATGATGATGTTTTCACCAAGTGCATCACTGGCACATTATGTAAGTAGACTGACTAAATTAATATCAGTTGTGGTGGTTATGGCCGGTGTCGTACATTAAAATACGTTTGAATATAGACAAAATAAGGAAAAAAGAGACAAAAATTGTGAGAGGGGGGAGGGGGAGAAGAAAAAGTTACATTGTGAGTTTTATGCCCTGTTTGTAATAGTTGTTGTTGTTGTTGCAATGTCTTTAATTGGTTCTTGGGAAGGAAACACACTGATGGAAGCTGTGGTTCCAACCAAGAATTAAAAAAAAGAAGTGGGCAGCAATTGTAATAGACAATAGCTCAAACCTAATTAATTAACTAACGAATGAAATTGAATTAACAGTAGATGATTAGTGAGTTGTGCATGGAACAACACACAATAACAGTAACAAAAATAATAATAATAATAAAGATAATTCTTGCTAATTTTGGCACAAAGCCAGCTGCTTAGAGGGGAGGGGCTTAAGTCAGTTACACTGGCCCCCAGTGTTCAACTGGTACTTATTTTATCAACCCCGAAAGGTAAAGTCTACTTTGGCAGAATTTGAACTCAGAATGTAAAGAGAGACAAAATGCCACTAAGTATTTTGTCTCATGTGTTAACGGTTCTGCCAGCTTGCTGCTTTAATAATAATAATAATAATAATAATAATCTCAACAAGAATCCAAAGGAAAGCTAAAGGTTACAAATGAAGTATTTTGTCAATGGCTACTTTTTGTGGTTAAAACTAAAGTCTGCTACACCTTCCTTCCTTCCTTATTTCCTACATTAAGCTAATATAGTTTCTTTGTTTCTATTTTATCTCAATTGTGTAAACAAAAGCAAAAACAAAGAGAGAGAGAGAGAGCCTTCTCATCCTCACTGAAATTAATCTAAAAACAGAAAAAAAAAACCCCACTTGATAGAATGAATAAATAAGTCTTTGGAAACATTGCTGCCAATAATAACAACAACAACAACAACAACAAAATGAAAGAAAAGGAATCAATGATTACATTTCAATATAACCAGACACACAAGGGAAAATGAGGTGAGGCAGTTGGCTTTTCTTTCCATTTTTTGCATATCTTTTTTTGAAAAAATTTGTTCCTTCCCTCCTTTAAGAAGTGAAGTGATAGTCTTTGTAGCAATAATGTTCCATATTTTCCGTAATCTTCAACTCAAACATGGCAGTTCCTGTTTTCTTTGAGAATTTCGAAACGGATAACATTTTTTTTTTATAATTTTTTATTTTTTAAATGAAAGATAAAATTAAACAAACCAGCACCGATGAAAACATAACCTCCTTCCTTGGCAGAGGTGATAAATATATAAGCACAGGCATGGCTGTGTGGTTTTAAAGCTCACTATGAAATCGGACAGTTCTGGGTTCAGTCCCCCTGTGTGGCACCTTGGGCAAGTGTCTTCTACAACAGCCTTGCGTCAACCAAAACCTTGTAAGTGGATTTGGTAGATGGAAACTGGAAGAAGCCCATCATATTTGTGTATCATCACAATCATCATCATCATTTAACGTCTTTTCTCCATGCTGGCATGGATTGGGCAGTTTGACAAGAGCTGACAAGCCAGAGGGCTATGCCAGCTTCTATTGTCTGTTTTGGCAAGGCTTCTATGGCGAGATGCCCTTCTTAAGGGGTTCTGGGGAATGAAGGGAGAGGTCTGAGGAATATGTCTGTGTCTGGGTTTGAGAACTGGTGTTGGTGTGCTTACATCCCCACAACTTTGCTGTTCAGCAAAAGACATTGATAGAATAAGCACCGTGTTTTAAAAAAGAAATAGGTCAATTTGCTTGACTAAAACCCTTCGACACAATGCCCCAGCATGGCCACAGTCCAATGACTGAAACATGGAAAAGACAAAAGAAAGATATATTTGTCTAAAGCAGTAAACGAAGTTTGTTTAATACTTTTAAAAAAATTGAAGGTTAAAATAATTAAAGAAAAAAATTGATTTAAATTAAATAATTTTTAAAAAGAAGTTAAGCAACAAAATGTTATTTTTTAAAAATTTTGAATTGTAATTTCAATCTAATTTAAGAGTTCTACAAATGTGTTTCAGTGATTAATCGATATACAGCTTCAGTGATTGGTCGTTAAGTTGATTAGAGGATTTAATCACTTTGTTACTCAATAGATTTAGGAAGAACAAAGAAGCTGAGTTGGTATGTAACTTAATACCAGCAGGAATCAACACACACACACACATATATACATATATGCATACAATATATGCATATATATACACACATATATACAGACACACATACACACACACATACACACACATATACACACATACATACATACATACATACATACATACATACACATACAGACACATACATACACATACATATCGTCATCGTTTAACATCCGCTTTCCATGCTGGCATGGGTTGGACAGTTTGACTGAGGGCTGGCGAGCCAGAAGGCTGCACCAGGCTCCAATATATATGTGTGTGTGTGTGTGTGTGTGTGCGTGTGTGTGTGTGTGCGTGTGTGTGATGGTTCTCCTTTCAGTTTCTGTCTACCAAATTCACTCCTGGCCTATAGAAGAGACTTGCAGTGGGGTTGAACCTAAAACCACATAGCTGGACAGCAAACTTCTTAACCACACAACCACACCACACTTACAGCTTTTATATGTGTGTGTGTGTGTGTGTATGTGTGTGTGTGTGTGCATCTACACACACACACACACACACACATGTGCGCATGTGCAGTTTAGTGCAAACCATTGGCAAAAAAGAGTGCATGATACGACAGTAATAGTTTTATTTTGGTTGAACAAGTCTCTTGTTACTTTGAGTTTCGTTTGCAGAAGCATAGAGTCTTCAGGCAAGTTGACTGAAGAAATGATGGAATTTGCACGTCGGTATTTCTATATAGGATTCCTGTCAGAGTATGGAAGTCAAAAGGAAATGGAAGAAAAGGAAAAGAAGAATCAAAAGGAAAAGATAAAATGGAAAAAAGTAAGAAAAAAGAAGAAAAATAAATCTATCTATCTATCTATAAATATATACCCCCCACACACACATACATACAAGCATGCACAGGTCAGAAAACTGAACTTTGAGAATCATCACAAGAGTGATTCTAAGGAATCAGAGATAGCCATCATCATCCTTTAATGCCTATTTTTCCATGCTGGCATGTGTTGGACAGTTTGACCAAAGCTGGGAAGCTGCACCAGGTTCCAGTCTGATTTGGTTTGGTTTCTATGGCTAGATGTCCTTCCTAATGCCAACCACTTTACAGAAGGTGCTGGGTGCTTTTTAACATGCCACTGGCACGATGTGCCACCAAATTGTTGCTGTGATCTTCCCTTTGAAAAAAAAAATGGAACCACTTCTCAGAAGACTGAAAAGTACCACCAGTTTCTTTGTAGGAAGAAGAATACCACAATTAAGTGCCATTAAGAAGCAAAAAGCCCAGAATTCAAGAACTCAGATGTAAGAAATATTATTAGCCATATTAACAGATGTTGCTGAAGACTACGTCTTTGGATTCTCTCATGCTGAGTTCCAGACAATAACATGTGTCAATTCCCTTCAAGACCTTTGTACAATGTTGGCAATGTCTTGGAAGAAGACAACAAACTTTTGCAAGTGAGAGGTGTCAATTGATCATCTCAACCAAATGAGTTGAGTAGGTGTTGTCTGACCCCAGGTGAGACCTGGTTAAGCAGACCTATGATCAAAACTGCTTCAGTTATGGCCATCTCATATAATTTTCAGGAATGGTCCAACACAGATTACGTTATCTTGTCTGTGTTCCTTGCTTTTCTTTTCATTAAAAGACAATAAGGTGTCGTTTGAGGAAGATTTGGCTGCTATTTCTAACACCTTAGATGAAATTGAAAAAGTATAAAAAGTGACCTACTTGGTACAGGAAGAGGCACAGGTGCCACTCTGTCACTGATCAACATACCATAAGCTGTGGTTTAACAAAAAAATAAACACATCAAAAATGAGATACACATTCACACACACACAAATACACACGCATAAACACATACACACACACACACAAACACACATAAACCCACAAAACATTTGGCATTATTTTATGTAAATGCAAAAGATTCTTAAGGCCCGGATGAAACAGTTAACCATTTTGATACCAACCCACCTGAGACCACCCCCACTGGTTCTATGATACAAGCTTCTTGTTTTAATCTGATCTAAACATCAAAATACTTCAATTTAATTTATATTCCAAACATCAGCTTAATAATGACAAACTTATTTGACTAAATTCTTCATTATTTTCAAAATTGAAACAAAGGCAACATATTTCAACAGAAATACGATAAGAAAAGGGTTAAAGTTATCTAGATTATATTAATTTACATTACAATCGCCAGCTCAATAATGACTAAGTTATTTTATCTAATTATTCATTATTTTAAAAATGAATTGAGACAAAGATTATGTAGTCATTTCTGATGATTGCCAGAGTTAGTTCTCAATTTCTGGTATGAAACCATTTGGAAAATTGGCTACAATGAGGCTATAACATTGTATTCTATTATTATGGTTAATGATAATAATACACCCACTACAAACTAATGTATGTCTTAGGTTTGTCATGAGCCTACAGGCTGGAGTTTAACCCAGGGTGAGTGATCAAGATTAAAATACACAGAATGACCTAAATAGGACACCAGTTGGTCTCAGGGCTAACTGCTCTGGCTGTTTCCATATGTTCAGGATTATGTGATCAACAGAATGGGTAGAAAGGGGTGGAGACAATTGCAGAAGATAAAGTAAGGTGGGAAGGAGAAAGAAATGAGATCCTGATGATGTGTATGAAATGAGAGAACAGTAATTGAATTGCCACAGTGGAAGAGTAGTAAGTGAGACAATAAGATTTTGTAAAGGTTGGGTGCAATGGAAGAGAGACAGTTATAGTAGGTACTTATCTATAAGTCAAAAGAGAGCATAAGTGAAGGATAGTCATGAAAATAGCAAGTGGTCAGAGAGTATGATGAATGATAAAAAATGAGCAGGGGGAGGGGAGTGGCAGGTAGTGGTGTGGAAATAGGGTGGTTATGCTAGCAGATGAAGGAGAGAGCATGGAATGTGGGTGGTCAAGAGTGTAACGGAAACAGAATGAATATTATAATGAAAATTCAGATGAATCTGAAAGCAGAATTGTTGGTCTCTAGGTGAAACATCTGGCAAATTGCAGGTCAACTTTATATTAGAAAATAACTCTGCCTTCAAACATGTTGAGTATTTTTATTTTTAATTTGCAGCTGCCATAGCCACTAAGGCTACCTGTACCTCTCTCTCTCTCTCTCTCTCTCTCTCGCATATATATATATATATATATATATATATATATATATATATATATATACACACATATACACCTATGTACATGATTGAATGGATAAGCAAAATTAGCACTCAATTAGTATTTGGTTAGAGTAACGTGAATTCAATATTTTGACTCTTACCCCTTCGGTCACTAAATCGACTGATTAATAATAAATGTGTGTTGTGGAGGGGGAGTGTACTCTAATATAAAACATTGAGAATGAGTGCTCGATACTGCATTGGTGGATAAATATTGTTTATTAGTGAGTTAACAAGACAACCAATGGTTTCATGTGAAGTGATCTTCGCAATTTTTTAAGCATGCCACAGTTTTAGAGACAAGTACCAACTCTTCCATGTGACTTTCTTGAACAATTGTGAAGATCACTTCACATGAAACCATTGGTTGCCTTGTTAACCCACAAATAAAGTTTATACACACATACACACACACACACACACATATATATATATATATATATATATATATATATATATATATATATAAACATGTATATATAATCTGATATAATAATGGGCCAGTGGAGTTAAATGCATTGTTCAAGCAATATTAAAAACAATCTTTTCAGTTCCTTATTTGAGAAGAATAACCTCTCCTAAAAAAAAAAATTAATTAATCAAGCATTAATTTAATTAGGGATTTTAATTACCCCTATTTAAAGATCTCTTTAGTCAGTATCTCCAATAGATATTTATTCCAGAAATGTCTTCAACTGTCTGAAATTTTTTTTTTAAAATCCGACTGTCTAAACAAAGCTAAAATGGTACAAATTTATTAATTTTTTTTTATTTTTCAAAAATTGTTTTCTCAATATTAATTGAAAAAATTGATTATTTCTAATTTCTTATTTAGGTTACAACAAAGCAAATTATTGAAGGAGACAAACATGATAACTGTTTCACTGTTACTCTTCTGATGGTTTCAGCCATAGGACAGTGGCCATGCTGGGGCACTGTAGTGATAGGATTCTTACTTTATCATATCATTCCCCACTGCTTATTCAGATAGCCCCCGTTTTGCTGAATCAAAAACTAGTTGGTGCTGAACGGTGTTGAATAAATATGAGATACAAAGGGACACACACACAAAATAGTCTTTCACACAGCTTTTTTCTACCAAGTTCCCTCACAAGGTTCCACGCCTCTCTTTTCACCATTCTCACCCCACTTTTTTCATTGCTGTTGTCATATTCAACATCCCAGTCTCTGCATTAATCATTTTTCCCCAGTCCTTCCCCACCAGAAAGTCATCCTGTTGGAACTCCCTCTCACGCATCAAATCTCACCAATCTCAGGTATATTCCTTTTCTCCAAAGTCCAATAATTACAAAGAAAAAAAAAAAAAAGAAATCTGAATGTATTGCAGTCCAGGTGCTCCACAATGGGGAATGGTATAGTCAGTTACAACAACCCCAATACACAGTTGGTACTTATTTTATTGACCCCCAAAAGTATGGGAGGGAAATCAACTTCAGCAGAATTTGAACTCAAAACGTAAAAACAGATGAAATGTCACTATTCTGCCAGTCTGCAGTCTTAACAACAACAACAGCAGCAATAATCATCATCATCGTCGTTTAACGTCTGCTTTCCATGCTGGCATGGGTTGGAGTGTTTGACTGTGGACCGGCAAGCCAGAAGGCTGCACCAGGCTCCAATCTGATCTGGCAGAGTTTCTACAGCTGGAAGCCCTTCCTAATGCCAACCACTCCAACAGTGTAGTGGGTGTTTTTTACGTGCCTCCGGCACGAGGGCCAGTCAGGAGGTACTGGCATTGGTCACACTTAGATGGTGCTTTTTACATGCCACTGGCACAGGAGCCAGTCAGGCAGCACTGGTAATGACCACGCTCGAATGGTGCGTTTTACGTGCCAACGGCATGGGTGCCAATCGGGTGGTACTGTCATCGGCCACGACAACAACTTCACTTCCGTCAACAAGTCTTTGCAAGTGCAGTTTATTGCCCAGTGATTGAAGGGTACTCTTAGATGGGCCGGTTATGCTGCACTAAAAGCAATAATATTAGTTTCAAAATTTTGGAACAAGGCCAGCAATTTCAGGGAGGAAGTTGAACTCAGAACATAAAGACAGACAAAATATTGCTAAGCTTTTTGCCCAACATGCTAACAATTCTGTTAGCTTGCTGCTATAATAATAATAATAATAATAATAATAATCTGAAGTAAATAGTATGGGTTCCATTCTTTCTGCACCACACCTCTAAGATATAATATGATTTTTGAAGTTACAGTAAACCACAATAAAAAGTGGTGGTGGTGCAGGTAATGGCAGTGGCGGTGGTGGTGGTGGTGGTGGTGGTAGTAGTAGTGGTGGTGGTGGTAGTAGTAGTGGTGGTGTCAGTGGTGATGAATGGTAGCAGTGACAATGATGGTGATGGTATTGATCAGAGTGATGGTGGTGGTAATGATGGTACTGGTCTGGTGATAGTGGTGTTAGAGCCAGTGATGGTATGGCAGAAACTGTAGTGGTGGTGGTGATAATAGTGGTTGTGGTGATAGTGAAGGCAGAGGGCATGGTGGACAGTGACAAACAACAACAACAACAACATTATTCATTTTATGAGAGACAATTTCCAAACAAAACCGCTTGTAATCTCCGATTGCTTTCGGAACCACCCCCCTGGAAGAATACTTCCCACCCCTCATCACTCATACACCCGACTCAAGTCTGCATTGCTGATCACATTGTTTGGTCTTTTGCCACTCAGTTGAGCAAAAATTAAGCAGAATGTTATGAAAGCCATTGTAGAAGTCACTGGAAAGAAGAAAAAAAAACCCCACAACAAACATTCTGTGTTCCACATGACATGTACACACAACACACACATATAAACATATGTACATGCATATACACACATGTACATGCATGTATAGATACACCTAGACACACAGAAAGTGCATGCATTTATATATATATATATACATATTCATGCAGACAGATACATGTGCACATATATATACATACTAATATTCAGGCATATAGATGCACACGTGTGCTTGCGTGTGTGTATGTATATATATATATATATATATATATATATATATGTAAATACATATACACACATATGTATACATATACACACACACCCAGACATATTCACACATGCACACACACACACACACACATGCACTCACCATCACCATGTATATACACACGCATGCACACATACACACAAATATATATACTCACATTCACATACATACACACACACACACAAACCTATACATCATGTTTGCATGTGCACATGTTCATTAAATGGTGCACTTGCTACATATTGTCATAGGAATATGGAAGAGAGAGAGGAGGGAAGAAAGAAAGATGAATGAGAGTGAAGAGAAAGAGGAGGGAAGAAAGAAAGATGAATGAGAGTGAAGAGAAAGAGGGGAGTAGTGATGTGTGTGTGTGTGTGTGTGTTTGTTCTCATTACAAAAGACCACAGCAAGCAGGGAAACAAAAACAACTGCGCTGCTAAACCTGCCTGTTGCAGCAGTCTGCATTTCTTGTAGTTCTGCTGTTCTGCACAAATGTGCAATCAAAGTACTGTACAGTTTACATAAAGAAGGAATCATTCACCGTACGTGGTTTACTGAATTCTAGTGAACAAACCTTTATCATTGTAATAATTAATGCAAGGAACGTGAACGATTGGTGAACAATCAGTGAACCAGTTAACAGGTACTCTTGCGGTGCTATGAAGGTATTTCAACATTTGATTGGTGGGTGGGGGTGAAATGAGGGTAGACAATGGTAGAATATCATGTGTGTCTCCACCACCACCACCACCACCACCACCACATCTAAGTATTTTATAGTGTTTCTGTGTATCTTCCACTATAGTTCTGGGTTCCAGGTTCAAATATCACTAGAGTTAGCAATTATGTTTGGCTGGAATTAGGAAGAACTGGATAATTTTGTCAACCATTCATAATTGCTGATACAGACATCAGACATCTAATTGGAGCTGGTGCTATAAGCTATACGAGAAGTGATATAAATAATAAAAATAATAATAATTTCTACCACAGGTGCAAGGCCCACAAGGCCTGAAATTTTTCAGGGAAGGGGCCAGTCAATTACATGTGACCATTCAACACAAGGCCATGAACATAGGAGCAATGTTGTTTATTCTCAGTCTTCTGTGAAAAACATATCTGACTGTTGTGAAATATGACCATATTTGGAAGCAGGTGAGGGTCGGTGACAGGAAGGGCATCCAGACACAGAAGAATCTGACTCAGTAAATTCTTTCTGACTCATGCAAGCTTGTGAAAATGGACACTAAAATAATGACGATGATGACGATGACAATCCCAACACAATGGCTGCTGTACATATGGCCGTGTGGTTTTTAGTGGGGGTTCAATCTCAGAGTGGTCCCATGGGAAAGGGTCTTCCATGACAGCCACAAGTCAATAAAATCCTTGAGACTGAAGATTGGGAGACAGAAAATAATATGGAGATCTGTTAGAAAGAGTGTCTTTGTTCTCGGGGAGGAGACAACCTGTCGTCTGGTCCTTGGGCACTTGTTGTGGTGTCTCTTCTGTTGTGAGTGTTTGGGACTTCTGTTAGAGGAATCTCTCTTTTACTCTCTCTCCCCTCCCATCTCAAGGCACCAAAAAAAAAAAAAAAAAAAGAAAGAAAATAGAAAAAATGAAAATGTTGATTCTGACCCACACGTCATCCCCATCCACCCCACCAGCATAGGAAAACAGATTGATGATGATGATGATGATGATGATGATGATGATGGTGACAACGAGGATAGTAATGATGCTAACGATGGTTATCAACATCATCAATAGCATTAACACACCAGTATCATCATCATCAAAGTAATTCAAACAATTATACACACATACATATGTACACACACAAATACACACACACATACATATACAGGCCCACACACACATTTATAAGCCCCCCCACCCACATATATATACAGGCCCACATGCACACACATACACAGCTCCACCACACACACACGCATACATACAAGCCCACGCACATACACACACATACAAGTCCACACACACACACATGCCTGCATGCACACATTCTTTCATGTTGGTAGGAATGAGGGCATCTTATCCAAATATGAATTTTATTTAACCAGTGTGTGTATGTGTTAAACAAGCCTGTGTGTGTGTGTGTGTGTGTGTGTGTGTGTGTGTGTGTGTGTGTGTGTGTGTGTGTGTGTGTTAGGCTACATAAAGGGAAAAGCCACAGGCAGGTAAGTGTGGAGGTGGTGGTGGTGGTTTGGAGGTCAGGGTGTTTGACCTGAAAATTGCTTAATTATTGAACCTGAAGATAGAAGTCAGACGAGAATTCAAATACATACATATACGCATACACACATATGCACACAAATACAAATACGTATACACGCATGCACACACACATGTGCATGCACATACACTTACGCACACATGCATACAGACACGCATACACATATGCATATACGCATACAACGCATACACACACCACACACACATATGCATACACTTCTGGACGAGCAAACTATTTAACCTCTTTCGATTGAGTAATTTAATTAAACTAAAATTAATTTAAACCATTGATAAAAATAAATAAATATACACAGACAAAGTTTATTTATACTTTGGCAGAAATAATGATTTGTAAGCGGTCGTTTTGTAGGACAGGGTGGGGGGAAGGGGTCCCTCATCTGAAATTCAAGTACAGTGACGTCCCCCACCACCCGACCCGTGTAGGTGAACAGCATCCCTGAATATGTGGCGAGTCCACCTCGGCTAAGCTGTCCAACCCATGCCAGCATGGAAAGCAGACATAAAAATGACGACGACAGTGATGGTGGTGATGGTAAATGATGGTCGGGGGAGGAGGGTGGTGGTGATGATTGTGACGACGATGATGGTGATGACAATGACGATGATGACGATGGTGATGATGATGAGGAGGATGGTGGTGATGATTGCAATGATAATGATGATGACGAAGATGACAGTGATGATGATGATGATGATGATAGAGATGATGATGATGGAGATGGTGGTGGTGATGCTGGTGATGGTAATGGTGGTGATGGTGGTGAACAGAGGCCATGAGATCAGAAATGTTTCTGTACTCTAAATCTTATCAACCACAGTGCAATTTGAACTTGGAACCAAAAGACAATGAGGATGGTTATGAAACCAGAAAAACTTCATCCTATCACACCCTACCGTCTGGTCCCCAGTATTTCACTGGTATCTTAACATTATCAACCACTACCCATCCAGAAGGCTGAAAGAAGAAAGCTGGCTTAGATGAGATTTGAACTTAATATCTAAACACCCACAACTAGTTAACTACCGTAACACATTTTGTCCACCACACTACTGTGTCAGTCAATTCACTGCCAACATTTAATGAATTACTAACGAATTACTAACGAATTATTGATTAAAAAAAGACACAAAATAATTCTTATGTTTAATTTATTAAGGTTTTAATGTCGCTTCCCCTTCTTATATTTTTTATTCTTTTACACGTTTTCTTTCAGGCATTGGACTGTGGCCATGCTGGGGCAACGCCTTGAAGGGTTTGAATCAAACAAACTGACCCCAATATTTATTTTGAGCTTGGTGCTTATTCCGTTGGTATTTGTTTTGTGTTTTTGTTTTGCTTTTTTGCTGAATTCTCATGTTATGGGGACATAAACAAACCTACACCAGTGCTACAAACACATAAACATACATATATATATATATATATATATATATATATATATATATATATATATACATACACATATATTAATACATACACACACATATATATACATACACATATTAATACATACACACACACACATATATATAAATACATACACACACACATATATACATATAAATACACACACACACACACAAACACATATATATACACATATGGTGAGTTTCCACACAGTTTCCACCTACTAAATTCACTCTGAAAGCATTGGTTGGTCCAGGGCTATAACAGAGGGCATTTGCTCAAAATATTGCACAGTGGGACTGAACCCAAAACCATGTGATTGGGAAGCAAGCTTCTTAACCACACCAATGCTTGTTTTTTGTTTTATTTTGGTACGTCTGAGGGAAAGGGTTTTGTTGACAAAAGTAGGTGGGTCATCTGTGGTTCCTATGTTACTTGGGTGGACCCTCAGCCATTTGATGTTTAAAAATATCCCAATATATTTTTAGACTTAAATATTAAGAATTGCATTAAAAAATTTTAAAAATTGTTAAAATATTTTGCATACTGAAAAAAGTATAAACAATTTATTGCACACGAATTTTAAGAAAAAAAAATCTTATATAGAGCCCCAAAGGCCATAATATGGTCCCAGGTGAGAACCAAGGACCCTAGTAAAACAAAGCATTAAACCTTAAAAAGACATCAACAAAATGCTTGGCTAAGGATTCTACCAGCTTGTTGCCTAAATAATGACAATGATCATAATAATAATAATCCTTTCTACTATAAGCACAAGGCCTGAAATTTGGGGTGAGAGGACTAGTCGGTTACTTAAACCCCAGTGTATAACTGGTACTTAATTTATCAATCCTGAAAGGAAGAAAGACAAAGTCAACCACGACGGAATTTGAACTCAGAACATAGTGACAGGCAAAATACTGCTAAGCATTTTGCCTGGTGTGCTAACGATTCTGCCAGCTCGCCAACTTAGAATAATAATGATAATAATAATAATCCTGCTGTATACTACAATTCACCAGAAAAGAGTGGGGGAGGGGGATAAGAATCAGGCATGTAAGTCCAGCAAAGTAGGAAGAATAATAGGGAAAAGTACATGAATAGAGGAGAGGATAAAGGAAGAGTGAAAAATGAAGAGTAAAAGAGCCACAAGGAGGGAAAAGTATTTAGGAATGCTAAGAGTGGTGTTGAGGAATTTCAAGAAGCAGGGAATAGCTCCAATTGGACTGGACTTACAGACAGGATCAGTGATGACCCCTGCACAAAGGGGGAGTCCAGCAAATGGTGGAAATCTCAGAGATAAACATTGTTGAAAATATGGAGAGGGAGTTGGCGAGGAAGGTGGCAGCATAGACCAAGTTCTAAAGCAAGGAAGACTATTTAGATCTTCAACATGATTTCTCTGTCAAGTGTTTCCTTCCTGGAAATGGTACGTTCCGGATATCAGCAGCTGTCAATGTTAAGTAGCTGTGTGTTTGTCCTTTAGTGTTGCAGAACACAGGCAACAGCTGTGCTACTGTCCTACACAGAGCTAACTCTGCATACGCAGAAGACAAAAATCCTCAGCAGAAAGCTCAGAAGGAAGGCCCATCTGATGATGTACATAGATAAATTGAGGGCACCATGACAACAGGGCAATTGTGCCCCATGGTCACCCACAGGGAAAGTACAAGACCAAACTGAAATCCAACCTGAAGTGGGCCAAACTCCAACCAAATTTGGAACAAAGGTTGTGAACTGATGTCAGTGGGGCCACGTGTAAAGACATTCGAGCGAGATCGTTGCCAGTGCCACTGGACTGGCTCCTGTGCAGGTGGCACGTAAAATACACCATTTTGAGCATGGCCGTTGCCAGTACCGCCTGACTGGCTTTCATACCGGTGGCACGTAAAAGCACCCACTACACTTTCGGAGTGGTTGGCATTAGGAAGGGCATCCAGCTGTAGAAACTCTGCCAAATCAGATTGGAGCCTGGTGCAGCCATCTGTTTCGCCAGTCCTCAGTCAAATCATCCAACCCATGCTAGCATGGAAAGCGGACATTAAACGACGATGATGATGATGATGATGATGATGGCACAAAGCCATAGAAAATCTGCTTCAACAAATTCCATCTGATCCATGCAATCCCATTGAGGTCGACTTTGTCTTTCATCCTTTCAGGAGGTCAATAAAAAAAAAAAGCACCAATCCAGAGCAGAGAACTGACACAATTGCTAGAATCAGATGCTATGTCTCTGGTTATCTGTTCCAGCCCCTTTACATTCTAACCCTAACCCCTGTGATGACACTGGTACTAAGCTACATTAGCCCAAGCTGGAGGCCTTCTGGGATAAACATCGACAGCAAGGAGAAACTTGCATACATGGCAACTGTTGGTTTTCCTCCGGAAAATCTTGCCTAATCCTATACATCATCATCATCATCATCATCATCATCACTCAACGTCCGTTGTCCATGCTGGCATGGGTTGGAACGGTTCGACCAGGGCTGGCATCCTGGAAGGCTGTGCCAAGCTCCAGTCTGATCTGGCATGGTTTTCTACAGCTGGATGCCCTTCCTAATGCCAACCACTCCAAGAGTGTAATGGGTGCTTTTACTTGCCACTGGCACAGGTGCCATTTGTGTGACACCAATATCTGCCATGATTGCAATTTTGCTCGGCTTAATGGGTCTTCTTCTCAATCACAACATAATGCCAAAAGTCTTGATCATTGCCTCCATGAGGTCCAACACTCAAAAGGAACTCGTCCACTTTGGCTCCATACATATATAGATGACTGATGAAAGCCCTATATACATAAATGGATGGCTGTATAAATTAAAGTATATATGCGAATGGTTTCTATACCATTTTCACAAATTAGAGAGAGAGAAAGAGAAGGAGAGAGGAGAGGGAGAAAAAAAAGATAGATTGACAGAGGGAGAAAAAGACAGGTACATAGATAAATAGATACATAGTATATAGATTTGTACACAGAGATATACATATATCTATAGGTAGATATGTAGGTAGATGAACAGGTAGATGGATAGATAGAGAAACAGCAGAACCCTCAGGGTATGTTTGTATATATCG
>NC_142945.1:2822678-2845178 GCF_046866305.1 Octopus bimaculoides
CATAAATAGCACCCAACATAAACATCGCATCACAATAAAACCCTCGCTTCACATAAACATCCGCACGTAGCTCACATCCCGTCCCACTGTAGTCGACATCCTATAATGAGCAACATTACATCACCTGAACAACATCACTTCGACATCAACATCGCCCCAGTCATCAACAAAGCCATGACATCACCACATCGCCACCATCACGACATCAACCCCCACGCCAACATCAACATCAATCGTTTGTCATTCTCCAACAATCATCAACAACAACAACAACAACGAAGAAGAAGAATAAAGATAAAGAGGACGACACGATGACAACGACGACGACCAACTCACCGTCCTGGTCTATCCATGATTCTGAACCACAATCCACGCTCCGGGAGGATGCCGGGCTAACACTGGTACGCGTGCTGGTGTTGGTTGAACTATACTTCCTGTTTCTGGCCGCGAAGGCCCTCAATAGATAACGATGTGAGGGGAACTCCTCTGGGCTATCGTCTGTGTATTCGTCGGTCGAACACAATGAACTCTGCAGGCCGGACGATTCGCCGCCAGATTCCAGGCTGACGGCATCCTTGTCCAAAGGCTGCGACTGGTTGTTGCGTTTGAAATTCTCCACGAAATTTTCGATCTCTTCTTCGATCTTATGAGCCTGGAAGCCCCCGGATGCACTTCCACTTGCGCTCGAAGGTACCCCCCTGTCTTGCCTGTATCTCCCTCGGCTCATATCTCCGGGTAGATGTAGTGGCGGCGGTGGTGATGATGATGATGATGATGGTTATTATTATTATATTAAGGATGGAGGTGTTGGTGATAGTGATGATGGATGTGGTTGAGATTGTGTTGGTGGTGGTTGTGGCGCCGGGTGCGTTAGAAGTGGCCACCTTCATACCCAGATTTCGTTTGGTATCAATGTTTGTCCGACATATCTCGTAGCCAACCAGCCAGCCAGGTAGGTAGATAGGTGTAAAAACTGTAACGGTGCCTAATGTCCACGACACGACACGCAAGCACAGAGAAGGCGAATAAAAACAGACCGACAGTTAGTTAAATAGTTAGACACACAGATAGACACATAAATACATAAATAAATAAATATATTCCTCAGGTTTTCTGTAAAACAGTTGTTTGATAAGCACTGACGCAATTAATAAAAACCATTTGTTGCTCTCATGGTCGTTTCTGATATAATATTCCTTTCTCTTTCTCTCTCTCTCTCTCGTAGTCTCTCTCTCCCTCTCGTCGTTTCTCTCTTTGTTTCTCCGCTTCTTCAGTTGGTATCAAAGCGTTGGTATGATCTAAACCACATTATTATTATGTCCAAGAACACACCCTCGCATTCATTCATTCACACACATACACACTAATGGCCCTGTTACATATGCCACAGGCAGAGAACAAACACATCAACTACAGGTCGGGCGCAATCACAGGAAACGCATTATACATACATATATACATATACATGTATATAGAGTCTATTCCTCTCTTCTATGTCTTCAAATGTGTACGAAGCAATTTCTGTCGTTATCTACCATTCATTCCGACATTAGTAGTAGTAGTGGTAGCAGTAGTAATTATATCAACTACTACTACAATAGTTACAAGTGTTGTTGTTGTTGATATTAATTAATATACTCCAGTTCTCCGTCTACATGTCCACAAGAATTCAACAAAACCATTTGTTGCTGTTGAATTTGTCTTGTCATCGTCGTCATAGTCATTTTTCCCCGGATTTTTCTCCACACGGCCTCTCCCTTTCTACTTTCACTTTATCTCTCTTTTCCCGCGCTCTCTTTGTCTCTTTATGTCTATCACTCACCTTCTCTCTCTCTCTAAGTCTTTATCTCTTTTTCCCTATCTACCTACCACTATTTCCAACAGATCGATATACCTCTATTCAGTCCACTAGAACACACACACACACACACACACACACACACATACATACATACACAATCATTTTCCGCGCCCACACGCTCGCCTTTTGAAAAAAAAAAGTCTTTTCTCTTGTATCTTCTCGTTGACGACAATTATACATATGTTAATGATGATGATGATGATGATGCTAGCGTGGTCGTAGTTGTATCACGAGAGATGAAAAAAAGAGTAAAAGGTATATTATTTGTGTGTACAAATTTATTGACAGTATAGACTACACCTGCACTGAGGCTGTCATTCAGTGAATATTTTTGTTAACGGTTTTTTTGTTATATTTCTGCTGCTTTTAAATAAAGTATATATATATATATATATATATATATATATATATCGAGAAAGAGAGTGCGGGAGAGACATATATATATACACACACACACACACACTATATATACATACATACATTAATACATGTACTAATGATTGGCGTACACCTGTATATGCGCGCCCGCGAATGTACGCGTATATGATATATATGTGTGTGAGAGAGAGAGAGAGAGAGATGGAGGGAGAAAGGTATGTATGTGTATGTAGGTATGATACATTCCAAACGTATTCCCTACAATACAAAGAAAAAAAATGGAACAAAATCTATATTTATTATATACACATGCGTGTAAATATATATATATATATGTTGCATTGGCAATGTGGATAAGTTTATGTATAGAAGAACGTACACACACACACACACACACACACAGACAGAGGCATACCCATACATAGATGAAGCAGATTTAAAAGACTTCTTCTGACTTTTGTTCTTGTCGCAGTTCCTACTGTAAATTCTATAGTAGTAGTAGTGGTGGTGGTGGTGGTGGTGGTGGTGGTGGTGGCCGTTAAAACCCTAGGTCAGTCTTTCTCAACCCGACCTATGGCCAAAGCTTTCCAGCGGTGATCATCTGGTTTTACTTCTAGACATATTGTACGTCTAACAACTACATAAAACTATTTCTCCTTCCATTTTCTTTGGCTGTTATTGTTGTTGTTATTGTAACTAGAGAAACTAGGAAGTGATTTGAGCGGAGGCGTGATTTAGCTGTCATTTCTAGCATCTTGAGAGACCTCCGTTATTGTCGTTTGCATTTGTTGCTACTGGTGCTCATGCTAAAATTGCTGAGATTACTGTTGTTATAATAATAATAATAATAATAATAATAATAATAATGATGATGATGATGATGATGATGATGATGATGATGATGAAGAGGAGGAGGAAGAGGATGATGATATGACATTATTGTTGTTGATGTTGTTATGGTTTTGTGTTTATTTATTGACGTTTGTTCTTATTTTCTTGTTTCTTCTGGTTAAAGTTAGGTCGTGACTTAACTGAGAATGTTTAGTCATGTGGCTATGTGTTACTACCACTACTACTACTACTACTGTTGTTGCTGCTGCAGCTGCTGCTATTAGTTTCGGCAAGCAACAAGCATCAAAATCGATGATGATACGAGAGGGAGAGAGAGAAAGAAGAGTGACAGAAAGATAGGGAGGGAGACATACAGAGAGAGAGAGAGAGAGAGAGAGAGAGAGAGAAAGGCAGAGAGAGATACACAGCAAATGTGAGAGGATAAAGGAAGAAAGAAACGAAAAATGAAAGGAGAAAGAGAGAGAGAGAGAAAAACGAGGAGTAGCAAGAAATGAGAAAGAGAGATATGCATGGGAGGAGAGAGAGAGAGAGATGTGTTTCATGTCAGACGTTGGTGGTCTTTAATTACAATTATGATGATGGTAATGATTGCACTTGTACCGATGATGGTTAGTAGTAGTAGTAGTAGTGGCAGTAGTAGCAGAAACAATGAGTGAAAGAAAGAGGTAGCTTAACGCTTGGTGGTTGTGGTGGTGGTGGTGAAGGTGAGTCGCACGTTCAGAATACATTGATGATGATGATGGTGACGGTGGTTACGGCGACAAAGTAGCAGTGAGAGGGGATGCGACATAGGCGAGAGGACATGTACACAGAGGCATGTATGAATATGCACACATCCCCCTCTCTCTCTCTCATGTATGTGTATGTATGTACGTATGTATGTATGTATGTATGTATGTATGTATGTATGTATGTATGTATGTATATATATATATATATATATATATATATATATATATATATATATATATATATATATATATAAACACACACACAAAGAGAGACATACGCACACGTACACACCTGTGTGTATGAATGAATGAATTAGTGAACACGAGATGGGATGTTGAAAAAGAATGCAGAGTCACGTCCAGAGGAAAACGAAAGATGTGGAGGCTGGATTTTCCCAAAATTCATCCAGCCTTCTTAATTTTCACGATGTTAAAACAACAACGATAACAACAACAGCATGTAGAGTAAGAGGCAATAATAAAGAGAGAAAAGGGAAAGAAAGAAAAGAGAGAACATACGCGAGGAGAGAGAAGAAAATGAAATGATTGTGGGATGAGGAAGAGAGACACGTAGAGACGAGAGAGAGAGAGAGAGGGAGGCAGCCACGTAAAGAGACGAGAGAGACAGACAGACAGAGAGCAAGAGATTTAAGTACATATACACTAAAAGTGTTTGAGGAAGGTAGAAGAATTTATTTTTTAATTAGAATTTAAAGAAATTAAAATTAATTAAGAGAATGGGGGGATTGAGTACACTTCAAGTTACGTATATGTAAATTATACATGTGCAAGTATAGCTGTGTAGTTAAGAACTTTGCTTATAAACCCCATGGTTTTTGATTCGGTCCCACTGTGCAGCACGTTGGGTAAGCATCTTCAGGGGAGACCCAAGCCTTGTGAGGTGATTTAGGAGACAGAAACCGAAACAAACCTGTTTGTATGTGTTTCCTTGTCTTGACATTGCATGAGAGCTGTAAACAAGTGTCACCATCATACAAGCAGTGTAATCTGTTACTTAATCTTCTTTGAAAGCCTGTCTGGTCATGAGGAAATATTTACCTTATTTGGAAACAGGTGAAGCCTGGCAACAGGAAGGGCGTCTGGCCATAGAAAATCTGCCTCAAATTCCATTTGACCCACGAGGGCACGGAAACATTAAAACAATAATGATATGTATGTAAATTGTTTGATAAGCCTCTTTGGTGAAACTTCGAAGTTGCAGTCAACTTATATATTACAACATTTATAGTTTCTATTATCCAAATTCTCACAAAATTTGAAACCATTATTATTATTATTATTATTATTATTATTATTAGATTTGTCTCAGGTTTGGTCTTATTCTTGATAGCATTCAAATAAGTAGCTGGTTACTACTTGTGACCTTAGATATTCACAAGCTTTCAATAATCTTCCAAATATTCAAAACCCTTCTGATAATCTTTCTTGTTCCTAAGTTTGTGAATCCATATACTAAAAGCTGTGATCTATTTCCCCTTCACTTTGCCAATACATGCCAAATAAAATGGAAGTTTCTCTCTCTCTCTCTCTTTGCAAATTTATGCATGTTTGTTAGAAGAATTCAAGTGATATGAACAAGATTAAAAGTAGGTCTTGCAATTTAAACAGTGCAAGTTTTATGTCAATCAGTGGTCTTCAACCGTATGCATTCATTTGGACAATTTCTATTTCTGAGTCCAGCCGTGACTATATGAGATGGTTGAAAGACTCACTGCAAATACTGGGCTCTAATAACTTTCTCAGTTGGCCTAGAACAGGTATGAGCACCCCCAGCATGGCTGCAGTCCAAGTGAAAGGTGACAGATTTTATTTAGAGATAATTATGAGGTGAGGAAAAGATATCCATGGGGGTGCTCATACCTGTTCCCTACCGTCTTCCATAGTGTGAGACTAATAACCTGGTGTAGAGCTCAATATACGTCTGTTTTAGAACAAAGTGTTAGATGAGTATAGGGTAGGAATAAGAGAGATGACAGGAAAAATAATGGTTGTTATGAATCAGTGTTTTTCCTGTGTCATCTCTTTTTCTCATATCTATACACACACACACACACACAATGGGCTTCTTTCAGTTTCCATCTCTCAAATCCACTCCCAAGGCTCTGGTCAGCCTGAAACTATAGTAGAAGACATTTCCCCAAGGTGCCACTTGGTGGGACTGAACCTAGAACTGATTTGGTGCTGCTCAATTATCAGAAAACATTATCAGACTCAACATTGCAAGTTTCAGTCAGGCATGTAGTTTGGACAGAGAAGTAGTGGCATGCGTGCCTTTTTCATAAGATGTTTGTAATATCTGATGGCAGTGTAAGGAGAGGTGGGGGGGGAGAGATTGAAGCAAAATGCAATGAAGCGAGGTGGTATTAAGCTGATCGTTAACAGAGAGTTAAAAAGGCTAATCAACAGATTTATTGAATGGCGGCAACAATTAAGATAACGATGATGATGAGGATGATTGTGGTAGCAGTGGTGAGGACATCATATGATGCAGAAAATAAAATGAAAGGTAAATGAAATGAAATAAAATAAATACTGTGCAATCATAGAAAGTAGAATAAAACAGAGAAAAAAAAATGATGAAAATATGGAGAGAGGAAAAAAAATAGAGGGAGAAATGGAGATAAAGCAGAGGGGAATTGGAGAAAAAGAAGAGGGAGAAAAGAGAGGAGATGGAGAGGAATGAGAAGAAATAATGAAGGTTTATGGAAATGAAAAGATGATGTGAAGTGTTTTAGGTTTGTTTCAATGAAAAATTTGTCAGGAATATTAGTGAGAGAGTAGTTTTAGGGAAATATCGTCTGAATGTTGTCTGAAAATGGAGAGAAATCTTGGTGTCATGTGATGCTCCCAGTGTGTGTGTGTGTGTAGATAGGGAGAGAGAGAGTGAAGGAAAAAGAGGCAGTGAGTAAAACAAATAGAAAGAGAGGGAGGTGAATGAGTTTGTAGAAAGAGGAAGAGTGAAAGAGAGGGAGTAAAACAGAGAGAGAGGGGGTTGCTGTGTGTGTGTAGATAGAGTCAAGCAGAGAGAGGGAGTGAAAGAGTGGGAGAGATTAAAACAGAGAAGTGAAAGAAAGAGAGTCAGTAAACAAAGAGAGAAAGAGAGAGAGTGTGTGTGTGTAAAAGAGAAAGGAGAAAATAGTGATAAAGAGAGTTGACTTAATAAAAGGAGAGATGCAAAAGGAAAGAGAGAAAAAGAGAGAAGAAATAGTGAACAAGGACATGAGAGAGAGAGTGTGTAGGAGTGAGGGAATAAGAATGAGAGAATTGAGAGAGTAAAGGTAATAAAGGAGGGTGAAGGAAGAGATAGAAAGATTAGAGAAATGAGAGAAAGAGCTGAGGAGAATATGTAGCGGGAAGGGGTGAGGAAGGAAATAAGGGAAAGGAAGATGGAGGAGGAGGAGATATTAAGGAGTTGCAATATTTAGGGAGATGAGATGGGGGGGGGGGACACAGGTTAGTTGATGGTCAGAGAGAGAGAGAGAGAGAGAGATAGGCATACAAAGATGGGCAGACAGACAGACATGTGTGCGCGTGTGTGTATATACCTGTATATGTGCTTGCCTCCGTACATGTGTGTGTGTGCACATTTGGATCGACAGACAGATGGACAGACAGTCAGACAGATGGACAGACAGACAGACAAGCAGACAGGCAGGTAGATGAAACTAGTGACCTTCTGCTTTGCATTAAAATCCTACCAAAATTTGATTCCTCTTCTTCTAATAATTTAGTGTTTTGAACTCAATAAACTGGCTCCTGTGCAGGTGGCACGTAAAATACACCATTTTGAACAAGGCCATTGCCAGTACTGCCTGACTGGCCCTCGTGCCGGTGGCACGTAAAAGCACCGACTACACTCTCGGAGTGGTTGGCGTTAGGATGGGCATCCAGCTGTAGAAATTTTGCCAAAACAGATTGGAGCCTGGTGTAGCCATCTGGTTCACCAATCCTCAGTCAAATCGTCCAACCCATGCTAGCATGGAAAGCGGACGTTAAATGACGATGATGATGATGATATACATACATATATGACGGGCTTCTTTCAGTTTCCATCTATCAAATCCACTCATAAGGCTTTAGGCAGCCCGAGGCTATAGTAGAAGACACTTGCCCAATGTGCCACACAGTGGGAGTGAACCCAGAACCATGTGGTTGGGAAGCAAGCTTCTTACCACACAGCCACTCCTGTGCCTCTAATAATAATAATAATAACAATAATAATAATAATGTTATCATATGCAATGTGCTGGTATACTACAATTCATCAGAAAAGATAAAAGAGGGGAGAACAAAAAGAAGTCTTGTAAAAGCGAAATAGAGAAAGACAGCAATGAAAGCTAAAACCCAGAAAAGAGCCATAAAGAGGAAAGAGTAGAAAAGGGAAGCCAGGAATAGTAATGGTGTATTTTGGGAAGCAGAGAATTCTTGAAGGATGCAATGTCCTGACCAGTCAACCGATGGGGGTAAGCCCTACTCTCTTATCTGTGTATAATATGTATGAGTCTAGAGAAACCTCTACAGGGTGGTTTGACCTGGTAGAAATAGTAGCTAAATCTCCCTCAAATATGATGATGATGATAATAATGAGCTTATTGTATGCAGTACTCAGGTTCACTACAATTCACCAGAAAATGGTAAAAGAGGGAACAGAAAGCAGACTTATAAGTCAAGTGAAGAAAGCCAGAAATGACAGCCAAAAGTACTTAAAGAGAGAAAAGGGAACAGTAAAAGAGTCTTAAAGAGGAAAAGGGTGATTAGGAATGGTGAATTTTGGGAAGCTGGGATCTTTTGAAGGTTGAAGTATTCTGAGAGTTAACTGATGTGGTTAGGTCATTCGATGCTTTGACAAATCTAAATGTGAAAAAACTGTTTGCAAAACTCGTTTGCTGTGATTGCTTTTTTTCTTTTAATTATTTTTGTAAGCATGTCCGTGAGTTGTAGAGATTAAATTTAAAAAGGTGGCCAGAGTTGTTGTTTGAAAGATGGATAATCTTGTGGATATCTGTTAAGTCAGCTACTAGATGCAGAAATTTTAGTGTGTCAATGCCCAGAGAAGCAATCCGTTCACCATATTTCAAGTGACTAACAGAGGTTATTCACCTGGTTGCACATGTCTGGCCAGATTCCAACAGATCGATATTCAGGACAGGACGAGGGTTCCACCATTGATTTCAGACCAACTTCTATCTATACTGGTGCGAGTTTGATGGGTTGTCACAGTTCAAGTCAGTTATTATTTGGTATTATTGCCCTCAAGTTGGCAGACTCATTAGTGCAGTGGAAGCTGTTATCATCATCATCATCATCATTGTTTAACGTCCGCTTTCCATGCTGGCATGGGCTGGACAGTTTGACTGAGGACTGGCAAGCCAGAAAGTTGCACCAGGCTCCAATCTGATCTGGCAAAGTTTCTACAGCTGGATGCCCATTTTGTGTGTGTGTGTATATGTGTGTGAAATTAGTGACTTGTAAGAAATTGACTTAATTTCAGAAAATATTGCTTTTGTTTTTTTCTTTCTTTTCTTCATGTAAAAATATATTGTTAATAAAAACAAACTCAGTATTACATAATAAATAACAAAATCAGCAGAAACACTAAAAACAAATTCCAAGAATTAATTGATTTCGCAGTAAATTCAATCTTCATTCTTAAGGATTAAAAATCTGATCTATCTTAGCAGAAAAGAGTTGACAACTCTGGACATGTTTCTTAGTTATTGAACCTCATCAGCAAACCATATTTATTCCAGTCTGCTTTGTAGGGAAAGAAATATAAAATGATTTTGGTCAGTAGTAATTTGCATAATTACAAAGAATAAGCTAATGGGAAATAACTCCAGCGTAGACAATAGTATGTGTCCGGTTCGATTTCCACTCATTTATTTATTTTCTCCAAAATTTTCGTTGCGTCTTGCAACCTCTTCAATAGTCGTTGACTCTGTCCAGAATGTGTTAAATGATAAGGCGCTTCAGCACACGAATTCACATAAAGAACCTTTCAAACCAAATACATACGAATTTTATTTTGCCCTTTTCTAGCAAATTGTGGGTTGGATGCACCAACAAATTCTGACATTTGCGTGAAATATTGAATTACAAGTTTGCATCTCCCGAATCAAGGCTTTGATCGAATTTTACATCAGTTAAACTGTTTATGGCATACAGAGTAATGTCCCTTATTTAAATGCGCTCTGCAAGTGCGTGTGTGTGTGTGTGTTTGTGTGTGTATAAATGAGTTTGTATGTGTATAATGTATGTGGTTTTGTGTGTGTAGGTGTGTGTAAGGGGTATCATGTGACGTGGAGGTATAGACTGGTTGGGGTGTGAATGGTTACTGTTTGATTCCGTGTCAAAGCCGATTGACAAGGCCTATGATGATCAAAGGTATTCCAGACATGGCCACCTTGTCTTTTTAAAGGTATATCTAGGACTACCTCATCTAATATGGTAGATAGAAATTAAAGATTTGTCTTCTCTTTCTAGCAGGTTGAGTGACTCTGTAAAAGCTACCACGTTTGCTTGAGGCGAGAGAGAGACAAAGAGTGTGTATATGTGTGGGTGTGCGCGCGTGAGGACGCGCGTGCGGGTGTGTATCCGTGCGTGAGAGAGAGAGAGAGAGAGAGAGCTGGAGAAATTTGTACAACAGAGAGAAGTAGATTGTAAAGAGAGCAATACGGTTAATACAAGTGGTGCAAAAAGTATGGGAGAGACATACTGAACGACAGAGATAGGCAGATTATAAGGAAAAGAGATCATTTGTAGGAGGGAGAGAAAGAAGTCTGTAGGTGAGAAAGAGAGAGGGGAAATAATTTGAGAGGGAGTGGGAGGGAGAGAGACAATTTGCAAATTGAGTGAGAAATACAGACTGGATGTCTCTATGCGACTGAGAGAAGTAAAGGAAAAAACTAAAATAATGACTGTGTGTGTGTAAGGGATTTTTTAAAATAATAGTAAGGGTATACGTATGAGAGAGAGAGAGAGAGAGAGAGAGAGAGAGAGAGGTAGTCTGACAAAAGGATAACGAAAGAAAGCTGACAAAGTTTCAGTCATTATTTATTTTGAGGTGAAACGATTCGTCAGAAATGAGAGGATCAAATATTTCGATCCATCCTTCTAATATGTAGAAAAAAGGTGGCTAAATTACTAAGATATTGGGTTACAGACTCAAAAGTTTAAATTTCACAGGTGTTACATTGGGTTTCTAGGACACTATATTCTACATTACATCAATTCAACTAAATTGATAATAGGAATAGGTAAAAAGTTACCGGGAAATGCAGTTTGGGAAAGGTTCGTGTTATATCTAGGGAGATATTGTTCTCTGTCATTTATTATGAAACTAGGGCAGCTTTTATCTGGCAGATGTTGTGAAACAAAGGATTCTTTCATCTGTCGTGAAACCACGGTTTCTATCACCTGCCAGATGTCATGAAACCAGGGCATTTTTCATCTGCTAGATGTCACGAGGTCAGGGTTAAGCACTGGCTCTTAGAGAACTCTGTGGAATTTAGATGTTTACACAATATTTGCTTTACGTTATGAATTCAAATGCCATTGAGATTGATTCCCATTTTACACAACTAACAACCATCCCTCTCTGGGTCTCATTAGGGGAAGAGTAAGGGAAAGAAGAGAGATAAGGAGAGAGGTAGGGTGAAGGCGATGAAGAACAACGACAACAAAAGTCAACCCAAGAACTGAACAGGGACTTTGTCTGTCCCAAAAGGATAAAAAACAATATCGACCTCGGCAGGATTTGAACTCCGAGCGCAGAAGACTGCAACGAAAATACCATGAAGCATTCTTCCTAATGCTCCAACGCCTCTGCCAATAAAACCAGAACCTACCAGAACATTGCCTATGTGCTTATAATAGTCTTATAAATGAAACCTGTAAGGCTAATCTAAACCAAGTATGATGGGCTTTGGAAACGGTGATGCCTCCTTCTAGTTCTTTAATCACAAACAGATGAAAGGTATGAAAAGCATTCCATCCATGCCCAGCCAGATATATTTTCGACTGTGTGATTTGAGGAAGATTTCGCTGCTATTTTTACCAGGTTTTACGATCACATAGGATCTCCTTCGTTCCATCTATATTTTTATGCTGCAAGATGGATGGGTTCTTCTATTCTTTGGCCACCCGTCTACTCCTGCACCCCGCCCCTTACATCACACAACCCTCTACCTAAAAATAAGCAAGTTATCCAATCCTTCCACCCTTGAACTAAACCCCTTCCATCCCACTGCAACTCTAAGCGTCTTCAGAAATTGCTAATCGCCCAGTCGAACGGGAGGCCAAACAGAGTTATGTACCTTGATGAAAGACTTTTTTTTTCTACAATTCCTTGTAACGATATGGTTTAATATTGCAACACACACACACACACAGAGTCGAAGGCGTGGCTGTGTAGTAAAAAGTTTGCTTCCTAACTGAATGGTTCTGGGGTCAGTCCCAACATGTAACACCTTGGGCAAGTGTCGTCTACTATAGCCTCAGGCCAACCAAAGCCTTGTGAGTTAATTTTGGTAGACGGAAACTGAAAGAAGCTTTAGTGCGCGCGCGCGCGTAACCCGGCGGTTCGGCAAATAAGACCAACAGAACAAGTACAAGACTTTTTTAAAAAATAAGTAGTTCGTAGCAATGCCCCAGTATGGGCTCTGTTCACTGACTGAAACAAGTGAAAGGTAAGCTGGACACACATGCGATGGCATCAAAGACGTACAGGTATATTAAGGAGCAACGCAATTTTAGCCGCGCCAATTCAGGGTCAAAAAAAGTTTTGAACGCGTTTAACGAATGTAATTATAGGCCAAACTTCGCATTTAGGACCTAGGTGATCGATCAATTGATTGATCGATTGATGGATGGATAAGTTTCCTTGATTTTCCTCTACAGAACGTTAAGAGCTCACCATACACTGAGAACAAGCTGGACACACTACAGCTAAAACCGACACATTATCTAACACACAGAGATCCCGACGCACGAAGACATTATCAAACAGGTGAACATACCAACACATCTCCTTACGTACTTCACCTAATTATTCTCTTAATCCAAATGAGTTTTAATCCATTTAAGTCATTACGGATAATAACGAAATATAATGTATTAGAAGAGATAACTATATCTAATGTATTAGAGGCAGATAATTTTTGGATTCTTTTAGTATTAACTACAGATTACTGTAAGAGAGAAAGCAGTGTATGTGTGTGTTTGGGAGGGGGTGTAAATAGGTGGCGGTGGTGGTGGTGAAAGTGAACGAACGATGTGAGTGAATGTGTACGAACTGGAATGAAAGATAGTGCACGTGTATGATAGAAAGAGAAAGGGTGAAAATGAGAGACATTGAATGAGAGAGAAAGAAAGAGGCATAGAAGAAGAAATGAAGAGAGACAGAGAGAGAAAATGTGAATGAGAGGAGAGAGAAAATGTGAATGCTAGAGAGAGAGGCAGAGAAAAGTGAGAGAAAGAGATTGAGGTGATTTTGTTATATAATTCTATTGGATAATCCTTTATTTTTTAATCCCCCACTCATCTTACCTCAGCCCACCTGTCTTAAGATTGGATAAAAAATAATTACCTAAAAATATCAAATAGACATTTATACACATAGGTAAATACAGGTGAATGTGTTAGAGTAGGGGGAGAGAGTCAATGAAGGAAGGAGAGAGGAAAACACAGGTGAGAGAGAAACAGAATCATAGAGGAACTGAGAGAGGGTCAGGTGTGAATACAGGTAAATATAGGAGACAGCGAGCAGAGGAGAGAATCATTGAAAAAAGAAGAGTCATACGTACAGGTAAATACAGGTAAACAGAGTTGTATGTGACAGTGTGATAGTCACAGAGATAGTGAATAGATAAGTAGGTAGGTGGGTGGAATAGGTTGACAGATCTGTTGCTAAGTATGTAGGTAGGTAGGTAAGTTGGTAGGAAAGCAGGTTGGTAGGTTTATAGGTAGATCACTGAGTAAGTATGTAGGTATATAGGTGGGAGATTGACGGGTAGACTAGTGAGTGGAACAGGTAGGCAATTAAGAGTGAAAACAGGTAAATAGGTGGGTAATAGATACAGAGGAGGGTAAATATTGTGGATAGGTAGTTAAGAGGGTGGATAGAAAGAGGGTGGAAAGCTCTCAATATGGGTAGAGAGGTTAACGATACAGGTAAATAATTAATGATGCCTTCATTGTTTTACTTGTTTTGTTTCAGTCATTGAACTGTGGCCATGCTGGATCACTACCTCAACAGGTTTACTTGCGTGGATTGGCCTCAGTAATTATTTTAAAATCTGGAACTAATTTAGTTGGTCTCTTTTTGCTGAACCACTAAGTTACAGGAATGTAAACAATATCCAGTTGTGGAACAATGAAAGGCAAACACAAGTACACACACTCATACATAAACACAAATATACATATGCATATATACATACATATATCTACACACACACACACACACATATATATACACACACACATACATATATCTACACACACATATATATATACATATATACACACATGCACATACTCACATATATCTACACAAATTCCCTCATAAGGCTCTGGTTGGCTCAGTTATAAAAGTAAACAAGATGCCCAGGATGCCATGCAGTGGGACTGAACCTGAAGCTACACGGCTGCAAACCAAACCTCTTAACCACACAGCCATGCCTGTACTTTGCTATGTATATGGGTAGAGAGTTAGCAATTTGGGTAGATAGCAAGTTAGTGATACAGGGTGGACAGATTGGTAATGAGGGTGGCTAGCAATTGAAATGGGTGGCTAGGTCATAAGGTTGGGAGCAAGTACCTGGACAGGTGTGGGTAGGTAACTGACTTTGATGACTAATAAGGTGTGGGAGGAAGATGAATGAATCATAATTGTCTAATTATGACCCAGATTTGGGGTGGATGGGCTCAGGAATGTTAGGTGGTAAGCAAGGGGGTGGTCATAATTGGAAGGGAGAGGAAGTAGATCTATTCTTGGTCTCAGGGCTTAAATTCACTGACCTTTTAAGGTCATCTCACATACCCACCCACCCAATTGTCATTACTCATGAACAACCTATTGACACACAGCTAAACCCACCACACACCAGTCAATGAGGAAGTTTCTATGGGGTTGCTCAACATACTAGAAACACCAGCCAAAATAATATACTGGCACAAAGTCAACCTAGAGTTAAATAACAGCAATAGTTTGTTTGCTTCCTTTATCGTTTAGTACCAGTTATTATCGGTATCAGGACAAAATCCCCCAAAGACAAATCTTAAGCAAAAATATCAACTAATAAATATTAAAAATTTTTTTAATAAAATTTCACTTTCCTAAAATATTTTTATTGTAAAGAAAGAACAATATCCTGGGGGATATTGACTGCTGAGGGATTTTATCAGGTGGGGGTGGATTTGCCCTTGGTGAGGTTTTGTCTTCAGGAGGGATTTTGTCTTCCGGGGTGGAATTTTGTCGTCGGGGAATTTTGTCCTCGGGGGAGATTTTGGCCTTGGGGGAGATTTTATCCTCGGGAGAGATTTTGTCCTAGTATTGTTATAATCACATCACTAACTTCAGAAAAACACTTCAAATATTAGCTGTCAGGACCCTACAACCTTCAAAACTTCCATGCTTCCTGAAATTTGCTCACCTGATACACACCTGATATCCACTCCACACCTTTTTCTTTTATGACTCATTCACCTTTTCCTGTGCTTTATTCTATGTCCTGGTTATGCACTTTTCTAGAGGGGTTATGGTGTACCAGAGCAGCACTGGATACAATAAGTTTATTTTTTTATAAAATGAGCAGAATGAAGTATAGAGACATCATGGATACTGTGATGGATGTGATATATATATATAGTGACATTATTGATACTGTGAGTGGTGTATTGTATAATGATATCATGGATGGAAGTTGGTGCTCCAGCATGGCCAAAACTAAAAATTATCTGTTGGGCTTCCACATAGTTTCCATCTACCCAATTTGTTTTCAAGGTATGGGCTGCCTCAAGGTTATTAAAAAAATGATATTTTCCCAAACTACCATGTGCTTCAATTGAACCAAGGACCTCATAGGTGTGATGCAAATTTCTTAACCACCAGCCCCATATATGCATATACTTATATAAATGGTGGAAAATCTAAGTTTGATGAAGACATCAGAAAATAGAAAATGAAGTGTCATGTCTTAAGATCTATTCTGATCTTAACAGAGCATTGTCAGTGCCATTGAAAAGACAGATTCCAGACAAGTTCTCAAAGATTTCTCCAAGATTCTGTCATGGACAGAAGTTCTTTGAGAAACATGGTAAAAATAAAACACATATACATGCACAATATATACATACACACACACACACACAAAGTCATTCCTTAAGTGGGGCTTTTTGCATACGAATTTACTTTTATTTTGTAATTTTTTTTTCTCCTGCCTGTTTTTATAATTTTATTTTTAACTCTTGTCATTTCTAACGCCACCACCACCACAACCACCGCTGCCGCCGCCGCCGCCACCACCACCACCACCACCAACAACAACAACATCACAACCAACAATAACAACACTTACAAGAAGAAAAATGCTGACAAAATCATAACAACACAAACAGCAGTCTCATGAGAGAATGCAGTCACTACACATGCTAGAAAGAGCAGTCAGACATTCCACACCCTACAAGCTTAGATAAGGAAAGACTGCATCAGTTAATACATTTAAAAAATAGGATGGTCATGATCGGATTGTCTTTGATCATCCATCTGTTTCACTGATGTTGACCTGGGGTTAAACAACAACATGACCAAAATTAGTCTCAAATTTTGGCACAAGGCCAGCAAGGCCATGCTCGAATGTTGTTTGTCAGGTACCACCGACACATGTGCTGGTAAGGTGACACTGGCAACGATCACACTCAGATGGTGCTTTCAATGTTCCGCTGGCACGAGCGCCAATCAGGCGGTACTGTCATCAGTCACGTCAGCAATTTTGATTTTGATTCCACTTGCCTCAACAGGTCTTCACAAGCAAGGTTTATTGTCCAATGAATGAGGGGTATTCATAAATGGGCTGGTCACACCCACTGGCATAGGCCATGGGTTATGGTCTCACTTGGCTTGTCGGGTCTTCTCAAGCACAGCATATCTCCAAAGGTCCCAGTCACTAGTCACTGCCTCAGTATTGACAAAGTAATCTGAATGCCAAAGGCTTAGCACCACCAACACAAAATCTCTATTATGACCACCACCAATGAAAACAAACATTACCACCACCACCACCATCACATACACACTGGTCATCACTAACACCACCAAAACACATCATCATCATCACCATGAACAACCTACAAAACTCTCTATGGCTACCAACATTAATTAATTACCATGACCATCACAACAACAACAACAACAGCAGCATATATACCAGCCTCTACAGGTCACCATCAATACCATCACGACAACAACAACACTATACACACCTAAAAACAGTCACCACCACCACCAACAACAGTACAACCAATAACAACTTCAACACCATTGCGACCACCACTGCCGCCATCATCAATATACACACTGACAAACACACCAGTCACCAACCATCCCCACCACCACCACCATACATACACCTATCACCATCACACCTGCCCCCACCACCCACCACCATCGCATACCATTTTTCTAACCTCTTACGTCACAATTTCTATCATCTCAAAAGATTCTATTTATTTATTTTTGACTGTTCATTCTTCAAAACTCTTCAGATGTCAATTCAGCACCGTTTCGAGAGATAACCTTCGACAATGGCAAGTTGTCGTCAGATCAGGAACAGAACAACACTTTAACCATTCTCGCAGACAACAGAAGCAGCAAGAAGAATGAGAGATAAAAATTATCAGTCAATTCTTGGAAAAGAAAAACAAAACAAGAAAAATAATAAGTCTAAAGTAAAAATAAATAAAAATAAAATTAAACCATATAAATAAATAAAAAGTAAAAGAAAGAAATAAAAGTTTTTGTATTTGGTTTGTAGGATTTTTTATGTGAACTTATGTGTTAAAACATATTTTGTTGCATCTTGGGGTGGGTTGCTATGCCAGTAAACACATGCACTGGTTCTATTTCACTTCCTTCATTATTATTAGTCAATTTACCTTTATGTTCTGAGTTCAAATACTGCCAAGGTCAATTTTGCCTATCATCCATTCAAATTTCCCCAAGGATGAGATGCTAGTCTCTCACTCCCAGTCTGTCTAAACAGTGGCAAGATGAATGGTTGAATGGATAAGGCATTGGTTTGCCTAATCAGAGGCCTTGAGTTCAATTCAACTGTTGGTGCTTCATTGCTTTTTATCCTGTGCAAAACAATTTATTCTTAATTATTTCAATCCAGCTAGCTCTTAATAGGTAGCACCAGATCACCTGTGACTAACGAAAATTACCCATCAACAGGTACCACCAGATCAACTGTGACAGACCAGTATTACCTCAGTCCATCTAGTTGTCAACAGGTACCACCAGACCACAGATGACAAACGTTATCTCAGTCTACATGGCCATTAACAGGTGCCATCATCTGTATGTGTGCTCATATAACGGATAACCAACATAGTACACAAAAGCATTATTCTTCTCCATATTCTATCCACAAGACTGTGGCCATGCTACAGCACCACCTTCACACAGATGCACGTGTGTGTGTGTGTGCGTACCTATATACAAACACAAGAAGGGGGCATAACCAATATCTATATCACATTTAACAATGCATTATATATATATATATACATATATATATATATATATATATATATATATATATATATATATATATATATATATAAAACAATAACATGCATGTGTGTGTGTGTGTGTGTGTACATAGAGAAAACTGAATATATGGGTAGACAAGAAAGAAGCGTCTGTCTGTATGTCCGTCTGCTAGTGTTCTTCATCTCAGACACGAAGCCACCAGCTAGCAATACTACCTAAGAACAGATAATTCGATTTTGGTTGGTACACAATGGAATTCTTCACATGAATATTCTTTACCCAAGAGACACAGGCATCATTGGGAGGAGGGGGTGGGCAGGGAAAGGAGGAGGAGGAGGAAAGACAAATGTAGAAAGATGGAGAAATAAATATTGGAAGGGAGGGGGGAGAGAGAGGGGGAGGGAGGGAAGGAGGGAGAGAGGGAGGGAAGGAGGGATGAGGGATAGAAGGTGGCGGGGGAGGGGGTCAGATTGAATATGTAGATAAACAGGTTAATAACACACATATGCAGTACAAATTACAATATATATATGCATATATAATACAATATATATATATATAATACAATATATATATATATATACATAATACAATATATATACACATATACATAATACAATATATATATATATGTTGTTGCACTTGGGGATGGTCATATTGCCAGTTTAGCCAATAAATATGTAAACGGAATATATATATATATATATATATATATATATATATATATATATATATATATATATATATATATATATATATATATATATATAATACAATATATATACATATATATATATATATATATATATAATACAATATATATACATACACACACACATATATATATATATATATATATATATATATATATATATATATATATATATATATATATATATATATATATATATATATATATATATATATATATATATACATATGTATATATATAGATAGTTAGATCTGACTTTGAGCCTGTACCAATAAGTGTGCCTTTATCTGGTTGCTGGACATGCTAGAACTAGCAGCCAAATTTACTCTCTTGCTAAAATAAAAGGAAGGACAGATTCGATAATTTGGTCCTGGATAGTGTACATTTAAAAACAACTGGATGGTCATGGCTGGGATGTCTTTCAACATTACACCTGCTCTAATCGGACTGACCAGAGCACAACAACAACCACATCAAGAGTAAAGCATAAAGATTAAAGAAACAACATGATAGTCTGAGTGACAAGTTTGAAAATCACACATGTCATTTTGATAATTTTAATTTTTTTTAAAGATAACTAATTACAGACATTCTTACCCAGATCGGTAAATTAGAGTTAAACTTAACCACAGCATCATTTATTAAGGAAAACCTAATCAAAAACTGCGCGTAATTACGTGAAAAAGGCTTCTTTTGAAGTGGCAATTAGGTCAAATACAGGAGTTTAGCGAAAAGAAGTTTCTTTCGCTGTTTCTTGTAGGTCAGCATGGGCTGTCTTTTCAACTCATTGGACACGTCCTAACTATATCTATTGACAGACAGATATACATACATTTCTCTGAAGGCCTGTGTGTATGTGTGTGGTATAACTACAGATTCCTGCCCACCCCCGACTTTGAATGATCAGAACTTTCAGAAAAATGGATATTTTTTCATGAAATTTTCTACGAATATGCGTTATATCATGTAGATTGCGAATATGCAAATACAGATTTCCCCCATAAGTATATTCAGAATCTATACGATATAACACATATCCGTAGAAAATTTCATGATAAAATATCCATTTTTCTGAAAGTTATGATCATCCAAAGTTGAGGGGGGGGGCAGGAATCTGTAGTTATGCCACATATATATATATATATACATATATATATATATATATATATATATTTCGCAGAGGCATTGCGATACGAATAACCCAGTGGTTAGAAAGTCAATATACACATCCCCCCCACACATCTTTGTAAATATATACACGTATATACATTAACGAGTTTGGTAGAGCAAACAGGAGAAATATCTATTCAATACAAGCGTGCATATGTTTGTTTGTTTGTTTGTTTTAATATTTCTTTTAATCAGCAGAAAGTTACTAAAATGAATAAGGGATCGAGAAACCGTGCAACACATTTTACATGAGACATACAATTATATACTGCTACCTGGACACGTTCTCGACATGTATCTCATACACACACTGTATATACATATACATATATATATTTATGTATATACATATTTGTGTGTGTGCGTGTTTATACAGTCATTCTTTCACTAGTGTCTCCACAACTCCACAGAATTCTAAACAATCTAACATGTGTCTATTGTGGACTTGACCTCAACAAAACAACCGTTGGAGAAGGAGGCGGGGCAGATGGAGGAGGAGGAGATGGCCCCCCCCCCCAACAGCATAACATGACAAACACATTCTACTACCATTGATGTGTGTGTATGTGTGAGAATATATGTATGCATGTGTTTGTGTGTGTGTGTATGTGTGGAGTGTTGATTGTTAGGCGTGTGTGAGCATGCTGCAGAAATCTTTTGAAAACGGTGGATATTGTATACACAACTTCAAGCACAATGAATGTGTATGTGTGTGTTATATGTAAATGTGTGTGTGTTGTATATATGTCACGAATTTCCTCGAAGACTTATCCACATTAAACGAAATACATTTAACACACGTAAACACATGCATACATACATACAATACAAATATACATAACACACATATAAACATATATATGTGTGTGTGTACATATATTTATACACATACACACACAGACTCTTACGTACATATATCCATGTACACGCATACTTCTTACATATACACACACACACGTCTTGCGAAGAATGTACACACGTACATACACCAATAGATATACATTAACACACACATATGCACATTTTCACACGAAGATATTATCGTCATTATACACATACACACTTGCCATTACACACACACACACAATATGCAGATATTATATACACACCTTGCCTTAAGGTTACGTGTACACATACATAGACGCATCAAACTGTCTTCCTGACATAATAAATATACACACCGTTTTGCTTGCATTACCCAAATATATACATACCGTGTTACTCACATTGTACACATTTATATACACAACCTTATTGTCATTTCGCATATATACACACATCGTCTTGTTTACGTTACAAACCTACATACATGAAGACATACATACATACACACACATACATACATATACACACAGGTCTGCTGACACAACACACACCTATATAAATTACATACACACACTGTTTACATTTCATACACATATACACACGTACAGTTTACACAGCATAAACACACACACCTACACATACACACACACGTATACATTTTACTCACATGTGTACATTAATACATATAGTCATTCATTCATACGTACTCAAATACAAACACAGGTGCGTATATATGTATATGAATGCGCACACACATACTGTTTGCATTACACAGCCATAAATACATATACTTAATGTTGACTACACACATACACACTATATATACCCGCGCGCTCTGAAATACACAGTTGCACTCCCGTGAAACCATCATTCTCTCCTAACAACCCGTATATGCCCACCCCTTCAGACATCAACCTTAAGATATTTCAAACTTAAAACCTCAACTGTCTTCGTTTCACTCGTCTGGGAAAGTCTGCCAAGGTCAAGGACATTGCTCCTCCCCTCGGGCTTTTGTTTAATTCATTACAAACTAATATTGTTGAGAATGTATATACATATGTTGCATATATAAATTACACCCACATATCCGTATATACAACCTCCTGACATTGCACATACATACACACTTATTTACATCACGCATACAGTCTGCTTACAATACATACACACATACATA
>NC_142945.1:2855178-2872678 GCF_046866305.1 Octopus bimaculoides
GTGAGCCAGCTCACTAATCCGTATCTTTACTTTACTTCATTGGACACTAAAAACCCTGCTTGCGAAGACCTGTTGAGGCAAGTGAATTTGGAATTTGGAATTTGGAATTTGAATCTGAAATTGAAATCGAACCGAATCCGACGACTGGCACCCATACCAACCTCTCCTTCATTGGACACTAAACTCTGCTTGCGAAGACCTGTTGGGGCAAGTGAAATCGAAATTGAACCATACTCGATGACTGCTCACCGCGCCAGTGGATCACTAACAGCACTGTCGAGCGTGTTCATGCTTTCTTGGAAGCTTCTAGAATGAATGGTCACCAAGGAAGGTCACTGTGATTGGAACCCATGACTTCTGCCAGTCATAAATAAGGCAATAACAAAATCTGTTTGATCTACAGATGAAAGGTAAAGTCGACCTTGGTGGAATTTGAACTCAGAACACACAAGCAGATGAAATGCCGCTAAAATTTTATCCCAGCATGTTAACAGTTCAGCCAGCTCACCGCCTTATTTCTATCAATAAATATATTAAACATTCATGAGTTTGCTTTATTTATGATAACACGCAGCCAGCAAGTCCACACAACAATGGTCTCTATCCAATTCACACCAACTCCAACAGCCACTACTCATGGCAATGTTGGTGTGGGTTTTGTAGTTGTTGCTGCTGTTGTTATAATCATTGTTCTGGTCGTTACTGCTATAGTTGTTGTTGCTGAGGTGGTGGTGGCGAATGCTGTTAACCCTAGGCCAACTTCTGATTAAAAGTATTTCACACATGACCATCCCATCTTCTTAAATGGTATCTAGGACCGCAATATTACCCAATACACTCTTCGATGGCAGGGTGTGATTTGAGAGAAATTCCGTTACTATTTCTATACAAGTCGAGCGACCACATGCAGGAAAAGAAGAAACTTAGAGAGAAGTTTAACATGAAATAACTTGCAATGTAGAAATTTTTGTTAAGAAGGCTAAGAGAAAAAGATGTTTTATATGACACATTCTACCAGTTTGAAAGTGTTTCGTTAAGAAAACAAGTGGTGCCCGTCAATTCAGAAAGATCCCTTCCTTCCATGATAACGTTTTCCAAACCTCTGCTTGTAAGGGTCTCGTAACATTCTCCCATTCACCCACGTTTCAAATGCATTGATTATATTCCCTTCGTATTTGTTCAGAGCCCATGCCTCGCAACCACAAACGCCTATTGGCCAAATGGATGCTCACACAAGCCTTGCTTACAATTTAGTCGAGACATTTTTGCTGTTCAGTCGGATATTTCGTGATAAAATAGAAACAGGTTGTATATTATTCTTGAAGTGTTGCCATTTGAAAACACTAAGGGAATTATAAAAGCAAAGCGTTGTGGGGGGAGGGAGAAAGAAAGAAAGAATGTAGATAGAAAAGAAGAAAGACGTTAACAGATTTTGGCGGGAAACGCTGGTTTTAGCCAAATAGTTTGTTACAGATTCAAGGCGAGATAAAGATATTTGATTAGTCAGTATATTCAAGTGAAGACACCCACCTTGTTTTCTGTTTTATTTGTTCGTTTACGTGTTGTTGCTGATTTGTATTTTTTTAAACTGCCGTGAACATTAAACAGCAAATAATAATAATAATAATAATAAAATAACAATAAAAAAAACAGCTACCTACGACCACCAAACATCAACATCATTATACACGGCAGTCAGGTGAGTCAACCCCGACGAATTTATCAAAACTAATGTGTCATCATCATATGGAGACACTATTAGAATGATGGGAGGGAGTAGACGGGAGGGAGGGAGTGAGAAGAAGAGAGAAAGGAAGAAAGACGGTGTCGAGACATGTATAGGAAGTAGATGGAGATGGGGGAATAACGAAACCAGCCAACGTCAGTGACTACCTCCCATAAATGGGACAAGAACGCAAAATATCCAGACAGGTGAAACAAAAAAGGGACAAAATATCCAGACAGACGATAGAAGGAAAACAAGGACGGGTCATTCGGAGTTTTCTATCATATATATATACATATACATACATACATACATACACACACATATATATATATATCAAATAATAGTTTGTATGCATTGATATCTTTGTTCAAGTATTTTATATTTATCTAATCGTGTGTGTGTGTGTGTTGATGGTCGCGGAATATTTCTACACAGCTGTTGATGGGTTGACAAAGTATTTTCTATGATTCATGACAAATTTCGTTTACTGCAGGATTTGTTGAGTCACAACACGCATACCCAGGAAACATTCTTGCAACATGAGCAGATAACACCTTTTGACAATCGAAACGATCGATCGATCAGTCAGCTAGAAACAGCTGCAAGTCCCCCCTCAAATCACACCCCATACCACCTGAACTCTTTACCTGTCCAAAGCACTTTTATGTATTCTTCCTAAACGTCTTTGCTTGTTGTCAGACTTCTAGTTAGCACTTGTTTCATGCGTTCTGAATTACATAAAGCTCCCTTTCATAAGTATTAAGTTAGTTTAGTTTAGAAATAATACATTTCTAAATCTCTCAGAGAAATTTAGGCAGTAGTGATACGATGAAGTAGTTGTATGCTGTCAACTTAATGTGACAGTCTCCTGAAGGGAATATTGACTGATGACGAGCAAAGACTCAGAAACATGGCTCTGGATGCAGGCTTAGCCGGGTGGAGGTGCTTGTCTCCCCCTTGTAAACATAAGGACACAGGAAATGTGTCAAAACCGACAGGAAGCTGTGCAGCTTCCTAGGTCTAGCCAACAGTAGTATTATTCCCTTCAGGGGACTGTCACATTAAGTTGACAGCATACAACTACGTCACTTTAGTTGTTGAAAAAATTGGGAATGCGTATCATATTTGATACATGGCTTCCATGGAAATATGTGCTGTATATCACAAGAGCGTCAATTGTTTTTAATAGAAGCACATCGTCGTCGTTTAACGTCCGCTTTTCATTCTGGCATGGGTTGGACGGTTTGACTGAGGACTGTCAAGCCGGGAGGCTGCACCAGACACCAATCTCATCTGGCAAGGTTTCTACAGCTGGATGCCCTTCTTAATGCCAACCACTCCGAGAGTGTAGTGGGTTCTTTTTCACATCCCACCGACACGGGAGCCTGTCAGGCGGCACTGCCATCGACCACGCTCGAATGGAGCTTTTTACGTGCCAGCCAGGCGGCACTGGCATCGAAAGTTAGAAATTTTGATGGAGGGAGTTAGGGTATCATTTTACTATAACACCCGTCTCACAGAAGGAAACAACCACCCTTACCCTCACCCTTTCCTTTCTATATGAGGTAATGATAGATATTCCGGAAGTCCGCCGATCAGAATTTGAGATGGATGTAATAGCAAAAAATTAACCGGAATTTGTTGATTATATCGGCGAACCAGAATTTAGCTGGTATTTATTTTATAGTCCCTGAAAGGATGAAGAGTAAAGTTCAGGGGGTATAGAGCCCGGAGAGAAAAAAATACCTACATATCTATCAATCTCTCTCTCTCTCTCTCTCTCTCTCTCTCTCTCTCTCTCTCTCTATCTATCTATCTACTTACCGGCTTACCTACATATCTACCAATAATATCTATCTAAATTTATATATGAGTTGCCTTCGTACTTTTTTTTGACATTGTTGTATCAGCTGTTGCCTGTAAGATGTGACTCAGTCCACAAGATATCCATAAATCTTTAGAAACTAACTTCCTCTCGCCATAGACTCACGTAAGGCCCTCTGGCACCACCACCACCGCTGATGTCAATCCCGCCGCCGCCCTCATTCATAACACCGCCTCCACCTTATTGCCCCCCCCCATTGCTGCTGTCTACCTCTGCCCGCTACCACTTTTGTGTCGTGTCTCTTACCTTCAATTGTGTTTATTAATGTGTATATAAAAAAGGTAGACGGGGTGTAGGAAGATGGGAGAAAGAGAGGGAAGGAGGAGGTGATAGATGTTCACGTGGACAAACTGAAACAAATTGTTGAATGGTTTACCTGTTGACTCATTTAACTTATTTACTTACCTTTCTTAAACATCATACATACATACATTATGTGTGTGTGTGTGACATACACATATTAACAAGTGCAAGTTTACAAGTGACTTCAAAGTTTCCGTTTACAAGCTGCTATGAGTCTGCTGACTGCGAGCAAACGGAAACTTCGAAGTCACAGATAAACTTTTCCGGATCTTTTCTGTTTGTCTCACACATTCTTCAATTCCTTTAATTTTGTTTCAATTGATTTCGAATTCGGCGTACTGGTGTGGTTTTGTGCGGTAATTTTGGAAATGAAATCCATTTTGCCAAGAATTAATAAATAAAAAGTTAAGGGCCGATTTGCTCGACTAAAAGGCGGTGCTCCAGCATGGCCGCAGTCAAATGACTGAAACAAGTAAAAGAGTAAAAGAGAGCTTTTAAAGTTCGCAAATGTGGGGTAATTTTAGCCAATCGAAAGCCACAGGCATACTGGTGTCTGTTTCCATAGTAACAAGCCAAGGTTTAGTCTGCTTCACCTGTTTTTATTTTTACCGTTTTTCTTTGAAAAATGGATATTTTCGGCTGCTGTCCTGTCACCTCATTTTCATAATTTTGAACTGTGCATTCCTGGACCTTTTCGACCTAAATAGAAATACAACCGCAGCCAAATCGTTTATAACCTTTCGAATATAATTTTCCTTGTAAAAATTAATATTTGTGATTTTCTAGTAAAACGTATCGAGTACTTTTTATTGCCTGCCTGCTTGTCTATCTGTCTACCACGCAGTTTCCGTCAACCAAATTCACTCACAAGCAATTGGCAGGACAGGGGCAATAACAGAAGACACTCGGCTTTGTCTTTCGCGGGTCAATAAAAAAGTACAAGTTGAGCAATGGTGTCGATGTAATCGAGTCTCCCCTTCCCTAAAAAGTTGCTGACTTTGTGTCAAAGATTGAACCACACCAAACTTTGGTAAATGCACGCCCATATACAAACCTGCACGTGCGTGGTTTTAAAATTAAGCCTGCCTCTCATCACATACCTCCCCCTTCCTCTGCTTCCACATGACAAGAAAATATCTTCCATACAGGATTCCGGTACAAGGGACATAATTCCGATGTATTAAATATTCTTTTCTTGGCTTTCATCTGGGTGATTTCTTCCATGAATTTAGTTTCGTTTTTTTAACAACTCAAATAATTTTTCAGACCTCCAATGGCAAAGAGCCAACGTCTTACTATCCCTTCCAGCCATTTCTAATGATTGGTGAAGCTGGTTCTCCATCTCTGGTATGAAACCATTTGGTAATTTGTCCATCACGAGACTATACTATTACCTTAATGAATAATAATAACATTCCCACTCTATTAATATATGGCAGTTTTTTTTTTTTTTTTACTCATGGCTTTTTAGACAATTACACACACACGCACATATATACGACGGGCATCTCTCAGTTTCCGTCTACCAAATCCACTCACAACGATGCCATGTTATTGCCCAATAAAGACTATTCAAGGAAAATAAATTTTAAAATAACCACAGATTTCTGTCAGTTAATTTGCAGACGAACGAAATGGAAAATGAAAGAAAAGCGTTTCAAACGACAAAAAAAAAAAAAGAAGAAAAAAATGCCGGTAACTCATATATCTTGTTAACACAGAATTGTTTCCCTTCACCTTTTCGTTTGACGTATTGTTTCAGGCTCTTTCTATTGACGTTTGATCGTTCGACAAATAAAAGAAAGAACATAAATTTGACATAGGTCAATTTTAAAATAACCTCAATAAATTCGTTTTCTTTTGAAAATACATTAATAAGAAAAATAGGAAAACAATTTTCAATGTCTTTTCTGAAAGCTAATTTTAAAAAATAATTGCTTTTATTAATACAGCCACAACGTGAAACTACACGGAACTAAAATGATGTAAAGTAATAAAAAAAAAATAAGCATGATTGTGACTGAAATATTTAAACTTCTTTCTTCTTGTATCATTCTAATAAACTGAGTTTGCGTTCATTCTTCGCAATAAAGTCACCATATTCCCTTCCATATCGGCTAACTCTGATGAGTATAAAGTTATATAATCGGTTTGTTACCTAACACTCCATTGTATTCTTTACGCGAAACCGATTGGTAAGACCAGCCGTGATGGATATTTAATACTATAAATTTCGGATAATATGTATATATATATATATATATATATATATATATATATATATATATATATATGGGGGTGGGGTGTACTATTTATTACGAGTATATAAATTTTCGATTATGTGAATAAAATTTAGAAATAATAATTTTGGGGTGATGTTTCGGGTCATCTGCTCCATCGTCATTTTTTACCCCTAATTTCCGTAATTAGCAATTTTCACTTTTTTCAAATAAAAAAAAAAGTAAGAAAAATGTTTTTTACGTTTGAAACACCAACATGACTTAAAACATTCGAAAACGAATTTCTGTAGATTGTCATTCAAAAAATACGTTTTAAAGAGAGTTCTAAGGGAATCCAAACAAAATTGAACAGAAGAGAATGATTGGAAAACTCACTCGAAATATTTTTAGCTTCAAATGTTATCAACATAATTGTAATCTTTATCCTTGAAAACGTATTTGCGTAAAATTTCATTTGAAAATATGTTTTTCATAAAATTGTGTGAAAAGAAAGTCGGGAGATGTGCGGCACTTTACTGTAGTTATGTCTATGTGGACGTAAGCAATAAACCGTAATGGAATTTCCCGGCAACCCTCGTTGCTAAGGTAGCCATCTTTTGTAAACAAAAATCCCGGTCACCTGTTAATACTTGTTGGAGTAAACATATGATGGAAAGTTCTTTTTTTCTCAACGACAGAAAATATTGGCTTCAAAAGATAGAAAAAGAAAAGAAATAATAACATAATTACGACAATTGTAAAAGAAATTTCTAACGTAATTCTTGATTGAGGAGGAAAACAACAAGCAAAATATGGAACTTGGACCTCCAAATCTGTCACTTGCCGGTTGTATAATACAGTGTAATCATATATAATTGGTAGCACAGTGATTGCATATAATAATAGTAATATTAGTAATAATATTATAAATATTAACTATAAAATTAACGACATTATATAAACTATATTGGTGGGTTTTTTTTATATAATTATCATTTCAACGTAAATTCGAAACTGCTGAAAAGAAAAAAGTCTTAGCTTCGTGTTGTTCCTGTTGGTTTCTATAAACAAACGCCTCATCATGTCTTCTTCAGTTCATATGATCCGGCCTTTATATCGAAACAAGTAAGTTCTCTCTCTCTCTCTCTCTCTCTTTTAATATTATAGTTCAGTGTAGTCTCTCGGTTTATTATCGCAAAAATGGGAGATATCGAGAAGGATTCCGAAATATTGATGCTGGCATACTAACAAGTGGTCTATATAACACCGATCTCCTCAGTTTCTAACTGGTATTTATTGATTTGTTTAGGGAAAGAAATCGAAGCGGTTTTTTCGGTTTATGACCACAAAATCAAAGAATAAAATTATTTTAACCAGTCGACATTTTAGAAAATTTAAAAAATATATTTTTTCCTTTGCAGAATCGTAAGCTCCGTATTCTTTAAACGTGGAATCGGCCAAAAAGTTTTTAGGTAAAACAAAAAAAACCCAAAAGTGGATAATGGTGGGGGGAATTTAAAAATTTGAAAAATTTGTTTTTTTGGCAAAATCGTTATCTTCGTTGTTGATGTTGAAAACTTTGGGAGCAGAAAAAAAGCAGATAAAAATAAAAGAAACGATAAAAAATGGGTGTGTGTGTTGCGTGGTACTAATTCCATACATTTATCTGGACATTACGGAATCATATCAAGATTTCGACTTGCAATTTGTGGTCAAAAACCGAAAGAATGCTTTCATCTTTATGATTTCCTCTCTAAAGTCTTCCAGGCTCAACTTTACTTTTGATTCCCAACTCTTCTTCGCTTAGAGACGAGTTTTTTCAGGTGATTGATATAAGGTTGAAATAATTATGCAACAGTGTCTCTATAGTTACGAAGTCTGTGTGATATATGTGATAAACTTAAGCCCAAATAAGGTCGACCCAATCCTGGAGTAAACGGAAACTGAAAGGAAGCCTTGGACTGTAATTGCAATTCAAAGGTCTACCCTTATCACACAATGTGTCGCGTTGCTTCTGTTCGAGGATTGCATTCAAGGTACACATGTATGTCTGTGGAATACTCGACCATATCCTACTAGGACAATATGGAGGAAGTGCAGTTGATAGTTCTACTCAGTTACTCATTGCTGAAACAGGGGGAGGGGATCCAATTTGTTTCTATTATGTCTAAATAATAAATTAAAAAAATACGGGATGGTCATGGGTGGAATGCCTTGGATTGTAAGTCTGCTTGGTCAGCATTGACATGGTACCAAACAGCCCCCACCCCCCAGCACTCAACCATTTCAGAGACAGTCATTTGAAACGAGACAACAGCCGCCCTCAGCTGATTTAAGCTAAACATTCCTTGGGAGACATTTGAGATGTATGTTTGTATATTTAGAACGGAGGAGTTTTGTAATTCTATATTTTTATCTTGTTATTTATATGATATGTGTGTATACTAACACACACACACACATATATACATACATGCACACACACACACACACACATATATATACATATATATATATATATATATATATATATATATATACATGCACACACACACACACACACACACACACATATATATATATATATATACATACATATATTCTTTTATTCTTTTACTTGTTTCAGTCATTTGACTGTGGCATACTTATGTACCTATGGTTATGTTTGTACAGAAATATATATGTATATATATATATATTTATGTATATGTGTACATATATGTATGTATTCCTCATGTATATACAATTTCATTCTTACATAACTAAAATAATCTTAAGGTATATTGATTTTATAAATTACAATATTACTCCTCTTATAATAACTTTCTCATACATATATGCATATATATATATATATATATGTATATATATATATATATATATATATATATATATATATATATATATATATATATATATACATATATATATATATATACATGTATATGTATACACACACACACATTATGTACATGCATATACTAAGCCTTGTGGAGGAGACGACTGAGGATTGAGATATCTGGGATCTTGCTGTACTCAAGAAAACCCCTTCTCCGCAACAGAATTGCCAATGCCATTCCCCCTGCTGAAGAGGGCTGACCTGCAAGAGCCCCATGCTGGGGCCACGTAGAGGCATCCATGCTGGCTGTCGTCATGTAGTCGCACCTGTGTTGCTACTACTTAAAAAGCACCCAGTACACTTTAAAGTGGTTGGCATGTTAGGAAGGGCATCCAACTGTAGAAACCAAGCCAAATCAAACTGGAACCTGGTTCAGCTCTCCAGCCTTGCCAGCTCTGGTGAAATCGTCCAACCCATGCCAGCATGGAAAACAGCCGCTAAAAGATGATGATGATGATGGTGATGATATGTATGTAGAGTGTGCGTTTATATAGTGTGGCCATGGTTGGACTGGTCAGGGAGATATTGTTTGGTGTTCATATTTGACGTTGGTCTGTTTGGGAATTTTATAAAGCTGAATCATATCTAGGGATGGGTCCAGCCGGACATGCAGTTGGGTGACAGCTGTCTGCCTGTGTCTTGCTTTCTCTTGTCACATAGTCACACAATCACACACACATGTATACATACATACATACATACATACATACATGCATACATATTTATATGCATATAGACATTCACATATTTATACTCACACACACACATATCACACACACTCATACATGCATACATATATATATTCCCTCATACATTTGCATACCAATCTACTTCCTGGTGCGTATTTACAAGGGTGCATAAACACACACACACACACACAGGTATAGATTATGCTCTCGACAGCCTTATGTCACTCAATGCTTTTCATGAGAGAGAAGAGTAAATACCTGTTTACAAAGCCAAGAGGGTAGAGGCTAATATGATTCTGGTACTACCACCTCTACTCATGCTACCACCTCTACATGCTACACTATCATCACCACTACTATAGCCATCACAGTCACCACCAGGCTGTCACCATTAATAAACCAGTACCACCACCACAACCACTACCACACTAGCATCACCAGAGACACCACCACCACAGCGATAATCACCACAACCATCATCACCACTATTGCTAGCACTACCACCACAACCACTACAACCACAATTATCATCATTACAACCGCTAACGCAATTACCATCACAGCCCCTGTACCTCCACTAATTCTACTACTACCACCACCTCTACCTACACTATAACCACTTAGACAACAGCTGCCACCACCACTAACCCTACTACTACCACTACCACCACTGCTGCTGCTACTCCCACCACCCATACCACAATTACAACCACCAAAAAGTGATGTTCAGTTTGTAGACATCACAAAGTACACATCACTCCTTAACTTACCTAAAATAAATGACATTGGTCTATTGGAGTTACTTCCCTTTGTTCACCTTATTTTTGTTTTTAAATCACCACCATTATCCATTTCTCACTACCACCACCACGATCATTGCTACTACTACTACTATCACCACCACCACTACTACTACTACTACCCAAACCACCACTGCCATCAACACTCATACCTGTGTTATTAAGTGAACCAATCCTATTAGAACTAGTATCTCTCTCTCTCTCTCTCTCTTCCTTTGCTGCAAACGTATTCTCTTCTTCTTCCCCCTCTCTCTTTCTCTCTGCCTCTACCCCTCACCCTCGGCTGTGCACCCAGCTCTCTTCCCAGTTGACAACCAATCTTGTAAATATACATAACTATATATGGAGGAGTGACAGGTGGTGGTGGTCGTGGTGGGAGAGAGGCAGAGAGACAGTGAGTGGGGAGAGAGGTGTTGGGAGCAGGTAGACAGACAGACAGGCAAGCAGGACAGTTCCACTGCATCCAGACGCAGCAGATACACTTTTTTCCGTGCTGGGGGTTAGTCAGCCGCCTGGTTATGTTCAAACCCCTGTCTCGGACCCTGATCACCATACCGGACTTGTACCTAACAACAACAGCTGTGACGACAACAACAACAACAACAACAACAGCAGTGACACTATGGACACAAGGTTTGTAAATACCATTTCAATTAACGAGATGTATTTTCCAGAAATGTGTGTGTATGAGCCGATCCAAAGACCCAGTCTTCAGTGGCGCAACTATGCTAAAGTACAAGGCTATGAGTTTAGGTGGGTGGGTGAGTGGGTGAAGGTTTGGTGTATTGACCCCAGTATTTGGTGTTTATTTAGGTACAGCAGGGTTAATATAATTCAATATACACAATACACATGATGATGATGTTGTTGGTTCTTTCTACTAGAGGCACAAAGCCTGAGGTTTGGTGGTGGTGGTGGTGGTGGTCTGGGTACATCGAATACATTACATTGACCCCCAGGGCTTGCTCAACTGATACATATTTTATCGACCCCCAAAAGGATGCAAGAGAAAAGTCGACCTCGGTGGAGTTTGAACTCAGAACATAAAGAACTAAGAGAAATGTTGCTAAGCACCCAACACACTCTGTAATGGGGTCAACATCAGGAAGGGTTGCAGAAACAAAGCCCAAACAGATCATGGCACCTGGTGTGGGTCCCGGCTTTGCCAGCATGCAAAAAGGGACATTAAATGATGATGATGATGATTGCAGATAAGTTCATTGTCATCAATTCACTGTGAGGAAAGTTTACTGAGAAAATATATCCATAGCATCTCACCATTAATAGTTAAAAAACCATTTTATTGGAAAAAAGAAAGAAATTAATGGAGACCCTGTGGTGAATTGATTTGGGGTGAACTTAGTAGACATGGATGATGATGTATCAAAACAACATACAAAATGTATGATCAAGTCCTCAGAGAAAGGAACCTCTCTTTAGGGGCCAGTCAAGGAACCCTAGAAATCCTGGAATTACCTTAACTACCAAAGGTAAGTGCCTTCCTCCATCTGTCCTCATTCCCGGATCTACAGATGTTTACTGTGAGTCGGACCCTTTTCTTGGGCCATGCTCACCAGTCTCCCTTACCTTTCAATAAATTTACTGGAGGGAGAAGCACCTCACTCTTCATCCTCATCTTAATGACATCTCTGTATTTTAACACAATAACAAGCTTCAAGTTGGCATCTGTTTCATTAATGTATGCAAGAAATAACAGGGCACCAGGAGCAGATCCCTGCAGGACACCAAGATGTCATTGCTTAGGGTACAGAGTGTTATCCTAGTACTATGGCTACCCCTTTTCAATTGAGATTGAAGGACTTTCAACCCAGTCATAAAAATTGGCCTTCATGCCGATTACAGAGAACTTCACAATACATCATGGGAATGGCATAGAATGAAAGACTTTGGTAAAGTTTAGATAACATGAATCCATGAGCCACCATCAGCGATTCAAGTGATGTTTCAAGAAATCCCATGTGTTGTACATCCTGACAAATTCCATCACTCTTCAGGTGGGATTCTTACTCATTCATTCACCAATATCTCTGTAACCCTGTCCACATCCTTATAAATAATTAATGACCTTATTCTGGGCTCGCCTGTCTTCGCAACAAGCCTTGCCTTTGTTTCTTGCAGCCTTTCTCACCAGGGGTGGGCACCAGTTTAGTCACCGACGATGACCTGACTGAGCGACAGGTTGTTGTTTGATTGCTGCTACAGTAGCACTCTTTGTGATCCGACAAGAAATGAGGGGGGGGAGTGGTGCTGGGGAAGGCGAGCGGGGGTATGCGTGTGAATTTGGAAGTTTGATGGTAATGAAGGAAATGGTGATCATGTCGGTGGCATGATGGTGGTGGTGGTGAGAATGACACTTGTGTGTAGGAAAAAATATTCTGATAAGGCATGTATATCAATACTACTACTACTACAACTACTGCTGCTGTTGATGATGATGATGATGATGCCATTCACCACCACCGCCACTACTACTACTGCTACTGCTGTTACTACTGACTATAGCAGTGTTTCCCAAACGCTGTGACGGAAGAGGATGGCAGGGGAGGTGGAATGATTGAAAGACAATTATTTAGAAACAGTTTCCAAAAATAAATAGGATTTCAAAATTTAAAATATTATTATGGATTACTTGTAATAGCCTGCTTAAGTCAAAAACATAAACAATTATAAAAATAATTATTGACCGATTTTATCATTGTAATTAATGGTTTTGCATTTTACCAAGGATTAAGAGGTCTAGTCCGCGAATAGGAGGAGAGTGTTATCCGTGGTTATCTCCATTTAACCCACCTTCTGGACCTTTGGTGAAGCGCGAGCAAAATTTCATTCCGAAAATGCGACCCAGAGAAAAATAGTTTGGGAACCACTGGACTGTAAACGATGCCGCTGATCGATAAACTATATAACGTCTTGTGATACCTATTTACAAGGTGGATTGGGCCATTTGCTAGTTAAGTTAAAAAGAAAAAGAACTAAGAAAAAGTCGACTATCACTGCTGCTATCCTCTTACTGGCACCACCACCTCCTCTTTTTAGGAATTTCTGTCATCCTCCGACGTCACAAAATTAATTTTAACGTTCGTTGGGGTTTGTGTAGTAAGGGAGATAAATGTGTATTATTATAATGTGGAGTTATCTTTCTTATTTCAAATATTTTTATATTCCTTGTTTTTTGTGTTTTAAAAGTTAAACAATTTGACATTCTGTCGCTTAAAATTTCGGACTTTCAGGTCTCCAGCCCCCATTGTGCCTTCAAGAGGCTATAATCACCGAAATTGTTATATCTAAAAGATAAAAGATCGGTTAATCGCATAATTGTTCTGCAGCGTATCAGAGAACTCTGCAAACATCGAGAGACAAAACTGTCACCCCCCCCCCCCTCGGAATTTGTTTCCTCATAACTTTTTGAAAAATGGGTGTTTTTTGATGAAATTTTCTACAAATACATTTCAAATGGTGCAGATTACGATTATATCGGATTTTGATACGAATAATTTTTTTTCGGGTCAGTCTTTGTACTAATCATAGGCTGAGGTGTAGTAGTGTGGTGAGAAATTTGTTTCCCATCCACATAGTTCCGGGTTCAGTCCCACTGTGTGACACCTTGAGAAAGTGTCTTCCACTATAGCCACGGGCTGATCAAAACTTTGGAAAGGTATCCAGCTGTAGAAACATTGCCAGATCAGATTGGAGCCTGGGGCAGCCTCCTGGCTTCCCAAACCCCAGTCAAACCGTCCAACCCATGCCAGCATAGAAAACGGACGTTAAATGATGATGATGATGATGATGAATCCATTTGCATGACTTTAGTTGGCCCAGATGTTGCTATTATAGAAGACACTTGCCCAAGGTGTTGTGCTGTGGGACTGAACCTGAGACCACGTGAAGGAAGCAAGTTTCCTAACCCCACAGCCACACCTGTACATATAATGTGTAAAAACCTCGAAGCAGGTGAAACAGGGTTGCTAGCCATTTAGGACGGGTGTGGTAGAGACGATAAATAAACAGAATAGTGGAGAGCAACAAAATAGAAAAGACAGGATAAAAACAAAATGAAACGAAACAAAAAAAAAATCTGACCTGGATTTAGAAAAGAAATCAAACCAGTTGTGTGACTGGTTCCACAACATATTTCTCGTATGAATATAGTTTGCTCTTAATTATCATTATCGTTATGATCAATGTCATTACTGTTGCTGTTAGTAGTAGTAGTAGTAGCAGTGGCAGTAGAAGTAGTAGTAGCTTAAATGACATGTTATGTTTTAGTTTCTGAGTTCAATTTCCACTGGTGGTGGTGGTGGTGGTGGATTTGCCCTTCCTCCATTGGGTTGTAGTGACTCAAGGACTTGGAGCTAAGGTAATCGATGCTGTTCTTCCTTCAAAGGAAAGAAAAATCCATAGCCTTGTAGCAATGTGATGCATTGGCAGAATTGTTTGAGCATCGGACAAAATATCTTGTGGTTTTTGTTTTGGTTTAATATGTTCTGAGTTCAAATCCTGCCGAGGTCAATTTTGCCTTTTATCCTTTCGGGATTAATGAAATAAAAACCGGTCAAGTAATGGGCTCACTAATTTAATATATATATATATATATCACTAATATAAGGTTAAGGCTTAAAGCTCACACACACACACACATATTCTTCGACAGATTTCCTGGCTCTTCTGATGAATCTATGATCTTCACCTACTTTATTTAATACACACGCACACACACACAACAAAGAAGCAAAAAACAACCCTGATTGTTTCTAAGTCATTCTCATAGATCTTAATTATTATTCTTTTCTTCGGTCCAAGGTCGTTAAGAAAGAAGGAGGAGAGATTTAAAAGTGTTTTGAATAAATTTGCCAAATGAAATTCACAATGTCACAAAACAAAACCACAGCAATTTACCTCAGTTGAGTGTCTGTGGTGTTCCCTGACAGGCCTGCTAGAAATGGCAGCCAAATTTCTTAAATCATAAGCCACTGTATCATCATCATCATCTTCATCATCATTTAACATCTGTCTCCTATGTTGGCATGAGTTTCATGGTTTGACAAGTACTGGTAAGGCCAGGTGCTGCACCAGGCTCCAGTCATCTGCTTCGGCATGGTTTTAACATCTTGATGCCCTTCCTAATGCCAACTACTTTACAGAGTGGACCGAGTGCTTTTTACATGGCACCATCACCATTGCTTTTCATGGTCATGAAAGAAATGACCTTCAATTTGCTGTTGTTGTTCAACCTCATATCAGCTGTGAACAAGCTGACCTACGATCAAAGACATTCCAGCCGTGACCCTCCTTTAATTTATTCAGACACAGCATATTTTGGAGTACATTCATTATCTGTTGCATAATCTATTAGACAGTGTAATCTGAGAGACACCATGTCTGAATAAAATATGGGATGGTCACAGTTGGAGTGCTTTTCATCAGAGGTCTGCTGGTTCATGGCTGACCTTGAATTAAACGACAGCAATCACAAGGGAGGACACACAGTGTATCTTGGACTACATTAATTAATGTGTTCCTTTTTTGTAATTTGGCTGTTTAACCCTAGGTCAGCTGTTAACCAGCAAACCTAGGATCAAAGACTTCCCAACTGTGACCATCTCATAGTTTACTCAGACATATATATACATCTGTGTCTACGTGTACACCCATATGTATATATATATGCGCATACATTTTATCCTATATTAGAAGTATATACAGTCTAACTCATGCCAGCATGGAAAGTGGATGTTAAATGATAATGATGATGATGATGATATATAGATATATATATATATATATATACACACACACACACACACACACACACACACACACACACGTTTGGCTGAATGTGTAGGTGTTCCCTGGCATTTCATTTCGTTGGTCACACAGTATCGGTTGATGCTTCACCAGACGCCACCCTTTAAATATATAAAGACGACATCTTAAACAATATGTCGGTCACTAAATTAACTGTAATTTGGAACTTGCTGACATTAAATGGTTTGTTTCTGTGCTTTTTTGTTTTTCTCTCCTTATATAATCAGAGTTTGGATAAAAAATACATATATTGTATAACTTTCATTTACATTACACACACACACACATTCCGTAGTGGTTGGTGGTGGTGAAGATGACAATGATGATGTTGACAATTATGTTTCAGTTGGTCTGAAGATTCTAGAGTAATTCCTTCTTTTTTTTTTTACTGAAACTATCAGAAGAATATCATTTGGTTTAACTCAACTCCCACCCACCCCACCGGCCTCTGTGAAAGGATGTACCCTTATGTCAAAATTTCAGCTACCCGGGTACAAGACTGTGGGGTTTACAACTTTGGAACATACATAAGTTTACTTTGTGGTATTTGTTGTGAATCTTTACGTTCTGAGTTCAAATCCTGTTGAAGTCAACTTTACCTTTTGTCCTTCGAGCGATGGATAAAGTGAAGTACAAGGATCAGTGGTATTATAGATTAACCTCCTCTCCTGAAAAATAATGGCATTGTACTGAAATCAGGGACCAGGTGTCCAGGACACACACACACACATACATGTGCCCTCCCCCCTCAACTGGGTTCCTCTTCCTCCTCCTCTTTTTGATAGCTTTTCAATTTTACCTCCTCATCTCCCTTCTTCCACACATTATCCCACCACCTCTTCCTCTTCCTCTCATCCTCTTTGTTTCAACTCCTTTCTTTCCTTTTTACCTTCTCCCACTTGTCCCCTTCGCTTCTATTTACTGCTTCCTACTGTCACTCTCATCTCCCCCTTCAACTCCTTTCCCCCCTCCCACAACAAAGCACCCCACTCCCTTTTATTACCTGATGATCTCATTAACAGGTTTCACTGTCTGTCCCCTCTGTGCTCCCTAGCTGTCCCCTTTTCTGAACTATGCCTTTACTACTGCTATTTGACTCCAGGTCAGCCTTGATAGAGGCCACCTAGGGGAACAAAGACATTCCAACACT
>NC_142945.1:2877678-2885178 GCF_046866305.1 Octopus bimaculoides
TCTACTTGTGAATGTGTTTATGTGTGTGTGTGTGTGTGTGTTTGTATGTGTAATGATGTTGGTGGTGATATGTGTGTATGCATGAGTGTGTGTGTCTTACTATTTCATTGTCCTGTTACGTCAATGTTAAATACTGTCACCTACTTTTCATGAATGACGATATATATATATATATATATATATAATAATTTGTGTGGTTTATAGCTGGTAGCTTACCGGTAAAGCACATTCGCTCCAAACACACACACACACACACACACACGTATATCCTATTATCCTATTATAAATTTGAGTGATGATTTTCTGTCTGTTACGTTTTTGTGTTCATTAATTCCTCCTAGAGCGTTGGTTAAGGACAACGAAACTCAGACCAGCAGCTCCCCTAATCCCGGGGAATGTCTTAAGGGGGCCTATTTTTTTATGGGCTGCCTAATTGGAACTGAAAAGTCCCCGTTGTTGGGTAAAAGAAAATTCCAGAGGTTCAGTTAACTATGATTTTATTCATCATATTCTCCTCTCAGATTCACACACTTATTGCAGCGATCCTTCAGTATTTCTAAGCCCTGTAAAAGAACTTGGAAGGCTGGGCTTCCAACCAGCCCTTTCATGATACCCTTAAAGCCAAGAGCTTTTCAGCAGCCCTCATATATATACAAAGATACATTGTGGATTATATATATTTATGTAATTATCATCATCGTTGTCATCATCAGCATCATTATCATCATATCCATGATGATATCCATGTTCCATATATGCAGAGAGAAAGAGAGGGGCGAAATAATAACTAGTGGTTGGTGGTGGTGGTAGTGGTAGCGGTGTTGAATCTGGTGATTCTAAATAAGATTTTGTCTTGTGTCCTTTGCTGGAGACTTAATTAACGAGCTGGAGGAGGAGGTTGTAGTGGTGGTGGTGGTGGTTGTGGTGGTGGTGGGAGCATCGAAGAGACAACCACCATCGATGCCACAAGTCACCCTCTCCTCCCTCCAACGATCTCTTTTCTGTATGGCCGAGCCTCTCCCCACCCTCATGTGAGGTGGATGACATGAAAGGAGGGGCGGAAGGCATTGACTTTTGTTGGCAGTGCTGTATTGCTGGTGGTGGGGCAAGGGGAGGGGAAAGGAAGGAAACAATTTTGTGAGATGCTGTTGATGATGATGATGCTGGTGCTGCATCTGTTGAAATATGTTGTCTGATGGGATCTCCATCCATCTGTCTGACTGTCTGTCTGTCTGTCTAACGTCTGGTTGTTTGTCTCTCCATGTCTTTTTCTCTCTTTTTGTCTGTCTCTTCCCCCCCCCCCCTCTCCCTCTCTCTCTCATTTCTATGACTTAATACTGATGTTAACCTTTAAAATTTAGGTGAACCACTTAAAAAGACAAAACAGCAACAACAATTTCGTTGTGGATTCACTTTGAATATTTTGTTAGATTTGTAGCTTTTGTTGTTGCTTCAGACTGTTATGGTTGTTGCTGCCATTGTTACTCAAGTTATTGTTGTTTGTTCTAGATAGATACACATAGATACACATGCACACACACACACAATGGGCTTTCCACAGTTTCCATGTACCAATTCCCCTCATAGTAGTTATTTAAACCTTGGGTATACACCTGGTGGTATGCTGATTAAATCACTTTTACTGTCTGTGGCTATCTGATGTCATCTCCTCTTAAAGTTTCTGGTTTTGTACTAAAATTTCAAAGAATTATTATTATTATTATTGATGGTACTTCTGAGGCAGAAATGGCGGCAGAGTTGTTTGCACATCGGACAAAATGTTTTGTGGCATTTCTTCTGCTTTTCAACATTCTAAGTTCAGATTCCACTGAGGTGAACTTGCACGATCAATAAAAGAAGTACCAGTTGAGTACTGGGGTGAAGGGGGAGGGGTCAGTGTAATTGACTTACTCCCCCTCCCCTAACATTGCTGGTCTTGCACCAAGATTTGAAATAATTTATTATTGTTGTTTTTCTTTTTCTACTTTGTTTAACAACAAAATGTGACTTTTCTGTTTTCTAGATTCCAACCTCTCATAGTGAAAGAATGCATTCGCACAGTTTTGACGGAGAATCTCGCTCATAAGGAATACAGTCCAGAGACAATGGCTGAAGACACAAGAGTTTTGGTGGAATTGATTCGAAACAAAATTAAAGGTGAGTCATTTATAGAAGGGAATTGTTCGACTGCGAGTTGTAGAGTTGAAAGTTCATATCATAGTCACCATTGCGAAGGCTGTGTCTTGGAGACATGACACTCAACCCTTTAGTTACCATATTCCTTTTGAAATACATAAATTGCCTTCATTTCAGTTCAGTTAATTTCAAAAATATTGAAGAATTTAGTAAAATAACTTTGTCATTGTTAATCTGGTGTTGGAAGGGCAGAAAGTTGGACAAAATGTTTTGCAATATTTCCTCCACCTGTCTCTTTATGTTCTGAGTTTAAATCAGGTTCAACTTTACCTTTCATCCCTCTGGGGTCGATAAAATAAAGTACCAGTCAAGTTCTGGGATTAAGGATATCAACCATTTCCCCTCCCTTTCTCGTTCCTAAATCAGAAACCATTAATCTGATTTTGGAAACATAATTTAACAAAGAATTTTGATGGAAGGTTTTTAATTAAAATCGCTTTAAAAGAAGAAGTTTGTATTGAAGAACCAAGGACAGTCCCAGGTAGTTTGAGATCAAAAGAGTTAAATCTAATGTTACATCTGGCTAAACCTTCATTAACCTGGAATATGGCTGTCACAAAAATCGCTTCCCCACTTTCCCCACCCCACCAGCTTTAAGGAACCCATGAAATATCAGTGGTGTTGCCCTTTCCTCTTGGAGCAACTCATAAAGGAAATGAATAAAACATTTCAGGAATTAGGCCAATGGTTAGCCCTAGGGATTAGGCTAGAGATTAGATGAAGGATTAGGTTAGGAATTAATGTAGAGCAGTGTTTCTTAATCTTTATGTTTTTTCGTATACCAATCCCCTTTTTAATCAGCTCCCCATCATAATTTTCTCTCTCTCTCACACACACACACGTCTATGTGTGTGTGTATGTATGTGTGTGTATATATATATATATATATATATATATATATATATATATATAATATATATATATATATATATATAAGAAATAAGTAGTTTTGTAATTAACATAACTTACTAAATAACTTTAACAGATTTATATTAAACCCATCTTGTAAACAGTGCAAATATATTATATTAAAGTAGTCTTGTAATTAACATAATTTATTATATAATATGAACAACCTTATATAAAATTAGTCTTGCATATAACACTATTACATAACATTAACAGCCTTCTATCGAAGACTTTTAAAACAACACAGTCTCATATATATTACTTACATTAGTCTTGGAATTAACATAATTTATTAAATGACACTAATATACAATTACATATATTTATATAAGTGTGTGTGTGTGTGTGTGAAATTGATAAAACAAATACAATTTCTGATAAAAATTTAGTTTCATCTTGATTAAAATAACACCACTCCCACTCAATTTGATGTTTTAGTTTCCCTCAACCAGCATGACTGAAATGAAGCTAATTGTGTTTTATTATGTGTAAGATATGTATGTATAAATTCTGTTTCAGATTTAGCCTATGATCGATACAAAATCATTGTACAAGTTTATATTGGAGAATACAGAGGTCAGGGTATCAAGTGAGTACATCTCTTTGATTTGTTATTATTATTGGGGATGCATGGCCTAGTGGTTATAGTGTTGTACTCACGATCACTAGACCGTGGTTTCAATTCCTAGACTGGGTGGTGCATTGTGTTCTGGAGCAAAACACTTCATCTCACGTTGCTCTGTGATCACTTTGACACCTGACGTGTGGCACACCTGTGTGCACCTGTTCATAAAATATTGATTTGATGGAGCAAGAGTGAGCTAATAATGTGAAACATGTTGCATGGGGCCAAATCAAACTGGTTTAAATAATGTATACTGAGAGAGAGAGAGAGAGAGAAAGAGTAATGGAGATAAACACAGCTCAGCTTAATATAAATATATTTGCATGGAGCACACAAGATACAAAATGAAATATGAAGAAAATATGTAATTAACTTGACATCTGTTTCAGGAAGCCCAGACTCATGTCATAATGATTATTCCTGAAAAAGCTGTTGAGATAAGAAATCGTTTTATTCGGTAATTTTTTTTCTTTGTGCTCTATGTAACATTGCTTTTTTTTCTTTTATTTTCTTTTTTTATAGGATAGCAAGCCGGAAGTTCTGGGATGCTGACACAGACAACTTTGCTGTGGATGTTTATACAAATGTAAGTATGTGTTTATGTGTGTATACATATATATATATATTTCTTTATTGCCCACAGGAGGCTAAACATAGAGGTGATAAACAAGGACAGACAAAGAGATTAAGTCGATAACATCGACCCCAGTGCGTAACTGGTACTGTAACAGATATTTCCTTGACACTGATTGTTTTTTTTTGGAAAAAATATATGTAAGTGAAAAATGCTTATTTTTATTTTGTTTCCTCCTCATCTCTTTCAGAATTCCCTGTTCTGTGTAGCAATGGCTTGTGGTGTTTATTACTACTGATGGCACAACAACACTTCTTGTCATACACATTGGGTAAGTATATAACAACAATAACAACAATTGCAATAATAATAATAATAATAATAATAAATGTATGTATATTTAATCCTGTTTTCCATTTTATCTTTTTCAGGATGGAATATCTTCCTTTCTCAAGCCTCGTTCTAACGAGACTTTCTTTGACACCACTCCCCTTTCCTTCTCCATCCCACCAGTGCCTTACCAAAATTGTTCACGATGACGACCAGGACGACATCAAAGGATCAGACTGCACCAAGTCGGTCGGTCAACTTGGGAAACACAAACGTCTCTGGAGTTCCTTAAGATGAGAAGCCATCCTAATGACCGAAGTAACACCACCACCACCAACTACTGCTATCACTGCCACCACCACCATCACTACTTCCTCCTTGTGTCATCTGGATCTTAAAGCATTGTGTTGCTCTTAATCCCCCGTCACCACCACCCTTTCATGGTGCTCCCTCCCACTACACCTCTTCTGGTGAATCGTCATGTTTACTGCTGTTCAATCATTTCCACCTCCTCCTCCTCCCCTTCTCCCTCCCTTCAGCCTGCATCCAGCAACCACCTCCACCACCACCATTGCTATCACCCTCATCTGTTATTGACTTCCTTCAAGGAAATGAAATAATAAAATGTAAATAATAAAAAGAAATTGTTTGGATTGGAGTTAATTTAACATCAAACTGAATTCTGGGTAAACGGTTGTGTTCTTGGAATTTTGGACATCAACCAATCCCCTTTCTGTGTTTGGATGTGGCGCCTGAAGGGTGTTGGACTGATGATTGTAAGATTGTGGTTTCAATTCCTGGCCTGGGCAATACCTGGTGTTCTTGAGCAACACACTTCACTTCACATTCCTCCAGTCCACTCAGCTGGCGAAATGTGTTTTCCTGCAATCGATTGGCATCCCATCCAGTGGGGTAACATTTGCACCAGAGAATCTGAGAAACCGGCCCCTATGACTCAGGAAGGAGCTGTATCCTTTTAATAAACAGGTCGTCCACTGAGTCTCATTATTGAAACCAACACAAGTTCATTTACTTAATTAATCTTTAGTGATCAGATCTTTCTACATGTGTTAATAAACAGGATTACAATCTGGTGTTGAGTTGATACAGATCGAATGAACCCAAAATCTGGAATTTAAACAGAAAAAAATATTTACTCTTACCAGTAACAACTAAATGTTGTTGTTACTACACACGACAAAGAAAAGATGTTTACACCAAAATAGTTTGAAGTTTATACGGGCTGTTGTTGGATCAGGTTTAATAGTAGTTCCTGTTGTGTGTTACTTTGAGTCAGCTGGTGCCTTCTTTGTCATCTACCACTGTCTGGTTGCTATGGAGAGTTTTCTGCTACTGTCTGCTCTAGATTCCACTGGCTGGTGGCTAACAAAAATGTTCTGAATATATAGTCTGTCTTTTTCAGAAAGATTAGATCCGGTTTGAGTAGAAATTTAAGTGGTTAAGTGGTTTGATGGTAACAGCATTATCTGAGTGAACTGCATTTGTGTTCTTTAGTTTTCTACCAAACACAGAGATCTGGGTTCAATTTCTAGGTGTTTTGGGACTACCAAAGATTCCTGCTACAAATCCATTATCTAATTTAACATTGCTATCAACTGGTCCTTGAGGGCCCCTTAGGGTCATGTTTTGTAACCCCTTTCAGAATTACCCCCAAACTGGTCATGAGCACTGGCCTACTTTATTTGACAAAATAATTAATAAAACAATAACAATTAAATAAAACACAAACTCATGGACGTGTGTGTGTGTATGTAAACCAAAATAATTATTTAAAATTTTGGCACAAGGCCAGCAATTTTAAGGGAGAGAGACGGGTTGAGGCTGTCAGTTCCTTATTTAACCCTTTAGCATTCAAAATAATCTGTCAAATGCATGGCCCTTTGATTGACATTCTTTTGAATTAATCATACATTATCCTTAAGCTTTCGATGTGATTGTTTATTTTTAGAATGACATTGTAGGATAGGTGTGACAGACTGGATCTGGCCAGTTTAAATGCTAAAGGAATAGAAAACAGGTGAAATTAGCAACATGAAAGGCTATCCATCTTTAAAATAATGCCTTAATAATAATGGTTTCCAGTTTTGGCACAAGTCCAGCAGGTTTAGGGAAGGGAGTAAGTGGATTAGATCGACCCCAGTGCATAACTGGTACTTATTTCATTGACCCCGAAAGGATGAAAGTCAAAGTCGACCTTGGTGGAATTTGAACTCAGAACATAGCGGCAGACGAGATACCGCTAAGCATTTCACCTGGCGTGCTAACGATTCTGCCAGCTCATCACCTTAAACAATACCTTAATAATAAACATGTCCAACCCATGCCAGCATAGGGGAAAAAACCCCCGCCTCAAAAACAAAGACATAAAACAAACGAGCAATATCATTGGCTGAATTCCAGAGACCCAGCATTCAACAATGTATTAGTGGCAACAAGTCCAGTGAAATATGGAAGTACAAAAATGATATAACACGTTAACTGTATACTTTATTTGTTTCAAAGACGTCTCTTGGTGAGATGGAGACTGTCAGACATTGAATGTACAAAGGAATTGTTACGACTTAGTAACAAGCATCAACTCGTCAAGATTCAACGTGGTTCTGTGATGGTTAAGGTCCAATAATCAGCTTTAACTCCTTCGTGGTGATGTCACTTAATTTGTAGACTTGCTGCTTGATGTTTTAATTAAACTTCATTATAATCAAGATTTTGGAGGGTTTCAATGAAAACATCTGAAACTTGTATATCAGAGTTGACCAACGATTGTACAGTTGACTTGGCCATCTGATGCAAGTGTATATATGTATATGTGTATATATTATTCTCAACCCAACTCTCCCATATA
>NC_142945.1:2890178-2917678 GCF_046866305.1 Octopus bimaculoides
GCTGTTGTTGTTGTTGTTGCTGCTGCTGCTGCTGCAACTGCTGTTGCTGGCTGGAGCTAGTGTAATTGTCTGAGCTTGTGTTCCACTGTGATGGTTTATGCCACAACGAAAAGGAGGAGGACGATGACGCCGGGGCTGGGGCAGGGGGGGTGTCCGGGTAGTTGGCCAGTTTGTTAATGGACGAGGACGGAGGGGGAGGCGGCATGGCAGAACTCGGTGGGGCCTTTGGCTGATTGGCACCCATGCCGAATGTACTCTGTGCCTGGTTGTACATCTGGACAGTGACATTGGGAGCCTGGGTAATTGAGGGGTGGATACGGTAGGGACTGGCTGAATGCTGGGTAAACTGATTCTGTCGATTAACCACTGCTTTGTTGGCGTTCAGCTGGGAGAATTGGTTTGCCTGCAGCAGCTGATTGAGTGTTGGCATTAAGGGTTGCTGGTTCAAGTAATTGCTGTCCTTCTCTTGCTGGTTAAGCAAAGGTTGTGGGTTACCGTACTGAAGACTTGGCTGGCTCCCAACAGGGTATGGTCTCGGGGTGTTTGGGTACGCTGGAGGACTGGGTTTCGGTTGTAATGTACGCAGCGTGAGGGCATTAGGATTCTGCCTGCTGCTGTTGTAGTGCTGACTCTGTTGGTGCGCATAGCTGCTGTTCTGGCTAGCCACTTGGTTAGCTTTGCCGGCCAAAAGTGCTGAGAGTGCAGGGCTGCGCAGATCTTGAGCACTGGGTAAGAACTGCTTGGTGCCTTGCTGCTGCTGCTGCTGTTGCTGTTGCTGCTGCTGCTGCAGCTGGTTAACCATTGCAATCTCGGATGACTGGTTCACATAACGTATCGTTTGGTTCGGGTTTGATACTGGTGTCTGGTAGTGGACATTAGCCATGCCACCTTGTGGGGGCTGGTATCTTAGACTGACACTGGCAGCCCCTTGTTGAGACGGGGGCGCTGTCGACTGGAATCGGACACCAATGTTGCCATTGTTTGGTGACGAACGTTGGTATCTGGCTGCTGAATTATTCGGAGATGACGAGCTTTGATAAAGGCGCACGACTTGGTTTGAAGGGGACTGGCTCTGGTAGCGGATATTAGCGACATTCTGTGATGGGTGGGGAGCAGGACCTGCATTTTGATAAATCCGGGCTACGTTGCTTCCTTGCGGATTGCCCGCAAATGGGACACCGTGGCTATAGTACATTGTCTCACCGGACAAAGGTTGGTTACCGAGAGAAGCACCAGAAGACCGTGAAGGAATCTGCTGCACACTGCCGAATGCAGCACCTGCAGAACTTCCACTACAGCTGCTGCTATATGGCATCGGTTCTCGTTTGATAGTTGCCGTCATTGGCGTCATGGATATATTCATGCCGGAGTGAGAAATAGCCGGATTGTAGTTGGATTGGTAGTTGGCAGCCATGGCTTGCTGCTGTTGTTGCTGCTGTTGTTGTTGTTGTTGTTGAACGAGTTGGTTGCGGTCACTGGCCCAATTGCTCATCATTGATCAAGTCTTACAGAAACACGGCAAACGGTTGCGGAGATTGTGAAGCTTGGACTCTGGCTGTGATGTCAGGAATGCCTCTTGGCGGTCGATGGTTCTGCTTTTTCCCTGCTTTATTTCTTCCAAAATTTCTTCAGGTAGATCTAGAAAAGAAATACATAAAACAATAAATACCAAAGAATAAACAGGCATCAAAGACTTACCATTTAACACATGAATGAGAGTATTTGTAGGAAATAAAGGTTAACCCTGGGGGTGTATGGCTTGAAGGTGACAAAAGGGATTTTATCAGAGCCTGTGGCCTTCTTGGTTTTCTGAGCCCTTTTACTACCAAATTTCTATTGAAATACATTGTTTTTTTTATTCAATTAATTTTAAATAAAATGAAAAATTTATTAAAAAGTTGGTATTGGAAACATAAATTAACATGAAATTTTGGTGGAAGATTTTTATTCAGATCACTTTAACCCTTTTGCTACCCAATTTTGCCGAAATATGCTGCCTTTGTTTCAATTAATTTTAAAATAATGAAGAATTTATAAAAATATCTTTGTTATTATGAAGCTGGTGTTTGGGACATAAATTAACATAAAATTTTGGTGGAAGATTTTAATTTAGACCACTTTAAAACAAGAAATTTGTTTCACAGAACCTGGGACAGTTTCAGGCAGTTTGGTATCAAAAGGGCTCAAGTGGAAGGAGGTGCTTTTGCATATAATATGTATGTGGTGGGGAGTCCGGTGAAGTGAAGAGGGGACAGGTTTAGGGTAGGTTTACCTCATGTGTGTGCAATGAAAATTGGGACGTGAACTGGGAATGAAATGTGCAGGCTATTTCTGCAGGATTCTTGCTTATGGAAAGAACTACCATTGTTGAAGTGAGGGAAGGAGGAGTCTGCAAGAGATCCTTTTGGTAAGGGACCAAAAGGCTCAATAGCATTTTGAGAGACGGGAGAACTTGTGGATGGTGTAATGCACGGGCGCATGTTTTGGGATGGCCTTGAAAGGAGTTGAAGTACTGAGTAAAAGCTGTCACTTGATAAAAATGGTTTTCTTCAAGCATTGTCTTATAATCCTCATTATGTTGGATTCTTATAATGCCCACTTCAGTAAACAGTATACTTAGTAAAACCAGTCAAGACATGACTATCTCTCACTGCCTACTACGTACTCTGGTACTTCACATACTTCTCTCTACTTATAGTGACTAGGTTATTCCATTCGTGGGAGCAGTGTACCATTATTACTAATTCCCTACAACAATAAGTCATGTCCTTCACCAAAACTGTCACAGCCACAACCATGAGTTGACTATTATTTTTATACTTGTTTCAGTCATTAGACTACAGCCATGCTGGAGCACTGCCTTCAAGAACTTTTGGCAGAATGAATTGATCCTAGGATCCTGGCATAATTGTTAGCAGGTCTCATTCATTCTTTTGTTGTCTTACCATTATTATTAATATATATAAATATATAATTAGAAAAAGAAAATGGAGATTGGGAAGTTAATAATTGTTTATTATTAAAAGCAAATTAATCATCATCCCTTACAGCTGTCTCGATTAATACTTAGTATGCATATATACACACACACACACGCATATGTATACAATATACATGTGTGTATGTGTGCGAATATGCATTGGTCCACCACTACTTGACAACTGGTGTTGGTTTGTTTACATCCCCGCAACTTAGTGGTCCGGCAAAAGAGACCAATAGAATAAATACCAGGCTTTAGAAAATGACTGAAACAAGTAAAAGATAAAAGTATCTTTTATTTTTTGTTTCAGTCATAGGAACGTGGCCCTGCTGGGGCACTGCCCTGTAGAAGTTTGGGTCAAATTAATCGACCCCGGTTCTCATTTGTCTTGAAGTTTGGTATTAATTCTATCGAACCGCTAAGTTAGAGACGTAAACAAACCAACACCGGCTGTGAAGCGGTGGTAGGGGACGAATACACTCACATACACGCTTATATATATATATATATATATCCACATATTTATATATACCTATATCTAAATGTGTATGTGATTATAAACACCTATACTCCTATGTGTGTAAAACCCTGCAACATATACGTGGTAAATATTCGTCTCTTTCTCTCTCTCTCTGTATATACATATATATATATCCCAGGTTTATGTAAATTAATATTTCTGCTTACAAGTTTCCATTTATATAGATCTATACGTTTAACTATATATATATATATATATACTTTATTTAAAAGCAGCTGCTTTCAAATAAAGCATATTACTCTACCTCTGGTATTTGAGTACTCTTTTTTCCACGTTGTTGCACATTTCATGTGCTTACTCCGGTATCTCCTGGTCTCCGTATTCTTTCTGTTGAAGAGCGTAGCTCGAAACGTCAAAGACTTTCCGTATTCCCGAGCGTCATACTAATACATCCTTTTGTTATTTACACCACCTGTCCTCGTCTGTTGTTTTTTCGTACACTCTCCCATATATATATATATATATATACACACACACACAAACATACGTACATATATAGATATATACTAAGGCAGACAAAATCTAAAACCTATTACTCATGCAATAAGTGCATCCTTCAACATTTTAGCGAATTAGGGTTTAGAATTTCAATAGGAACATTTACGATAATATTAAACATTATTAGCATCAATTTAAGGCAGGGTATCAGCTGACCAGGGAGAAGAACAGGCGCGTGCATGGTTCAAATGGTAGCCTTGCGCCTGTTGCATTTTTTAATGTTGTCCTTTCGGAAAGTGGTGGAATAAACCATTATAATTTACGACATTACATCATTTATATACATACAAATACATACTTATATACACCTATATGTATATACATACACACCTACATAAATATAAATGCATATATATATATATATATATATATATATATATATATATATATATATGTATATAAAAATACATTCGTGTTTATATATATATATATATATATAATGTAGGCTTCTATTACGTACGGAATCAATATATAATGTAGATACATAGATGATAGTAGACAGATATGTATGTGTATATCTATGGAGACAGAGATTATATACATATAAATATATATTTGATACATACTGTGTTCTGGAGGAAGGAAGCAATGGTCGCTGTAGATATATCTAGGAAAGAATTTGGTCAAACATGTCTCTGTGTCGATGCTGCTTTCTGCCTTCTTGTTTGGTGACCAAATAATGCAGATCCTGTGACATGGTTCCTTGGCCGAATTCGTCCTTTTTTCTTTTAAAATATATATGTGTATATGTCTTGTGTGTGTTCTGAGAAGAACTTGGTGCTAGTCCCGCCTGAGAACCGTTAGTCCAAAGACTTTTAACTAAACATACAATGCACACACACACTCATGTATATTTACGTAAATATATGTTTATATATATATATACATATATACACGGTTACACACACACATATATGTATGTTTAATAATGCCGATGCGTTTCAGGTACGAGACAGCATGTGGCGGTGGTGACCAATAACACTGCTGACGACAATAATGTTGATGATGAAGATAATGATTATGATTGTGTTGGTGATGACAGTGGTAATAGCGAAGAATATATTACAGAGGGATAATGATGTTTAAAAACCTCTGATATTCTTTCCAAAGAGAGGAGGAAGCAAATGTTGTTTTCACATAATTGAAGTCCTATTCACATTATGAATCACCAATACCATTCATATACATATATACACACACACATATATATATATTATTGGTGTAATTATTATTTGTTATAATTATTATAATGTTTGTTGTTATTCTGTGTTTCTTTCCTCACACAAGACTCCAAATCTTTCCATAACGTCTTCTGAATTCATCTTCTCTCATTAATTAAAATTATTTATTATTTCACAAATATATTCATAGATATCATTATCTTCCACCGTTGCTGTTTTTCTCCTCTTAATATAGAAATAAAATTAAATAAACATTCACTTCCTCCTCCACTCTCACTCTCTCTTATTCTTACTTTATCTTCCTTTCTTTTCCCCCTCTCTGTTATTCACTTTATCTCTTTTTTTCTCCCTCTTATTCTTAGTCTCTCTTCCTCTCTGTTATTTGCGCTGCTTTACTCTAACTCACTCTCTTTCTTCGCTCTTACTCCTTTTCCCTCTCCCTCTGTATTTTCTTTCTTTCTTCTCTCTTACTCTCCCACTATTCCTCTCGATTATATTTTAAAATCTTAAACCGGAAACGCTACTCGTTTTCATAATTTTATTATTTTTCGTAACCGGAAGTAGTTCTTTAGCGTCTGTGATCAGTTATAGTAGTCGTGGTAAGAGAAAAAAAAGTAGCAAACGATTACAGAAAGAGGGGGAGACATTAAAATAGATAGATAGAGAGAGTGAAGGAGAGAGAAAACAAACAAAGAATAAGAAAGATGGAATTAGGAGAGGAGGAGGAGGAGAGAGAAGAAAAAGCAAAGACCACGAGTAAGAGGGAGAGTGAAAAAACAAATACAGAGAATAAGAGGGGAAATAAAAGAAAGTATAAAAGAGAGAGAGAGAGAGACGGAGATAAAGAAATGGAGGGAAAGTGAGAGAGGAGAGGGGAAGAAAGGATTATGAGGAAAAAGTAGTGTGAGAGAGAGAGAGAAAGAAAGAGTATGAAATGTGAGGAACGAAGGAGAAAAGTGTAATGAAAACTGTTGGAAGGAGCAAAAGGAAATAAAATGAAGAGGAAAAATAATATTCTATCTTAATGTATTATATACATATATATATATATATATATATATATATATATATATATATATACATAGGGGGTGGAGATGTGGAAAATGGTTTTCCACCTTTTACCATATGAGGGAATTTTTTTCTTCATGGTAACTGCAGTGAATTCACCTTTAGACATTAAAATATATTACAAACCTAGCATTCATTTATATGTGTGTGTGTGTCTATATATATATATATATATATATATATATATATATAAGATGGGCGAATGGTGTATTAAGAGCGTGCTGGCTTGCTGTAGTAGGTTCCGTTTAAACCCTGTGGTGTGTGACTAGTTGCTGTGATAAAAAAAAATCTCCACAAATGGTTTCAATATCGTTTTAACAGAAAGATTTGGAAGAATTAAATGAAAGTTCTCCGGTAATTTCATGAAAATAATTGTTTATGTTAATTTTAAAATTTGCCAGCAAAATCTTATAAAACGACAATGTTCTAAACGATGTAGATGTTTATATGTTATGTATGAAAATAAAATAATTGTATCCTCAAAAAAAAAAATAGAAAGGAGAGACAAGAGAGGTGAGAGTTGGAGAAGAAAGGGAAAACCAAAAATCAGAAGAGAGGAATTGGTAAATGGAAGAATGGAAAGAAAGTATGAAAATAAGGGAGAGGAGTACAAGAAAAAAAGAAGTATAAAATAAAGTTATTAGAAAAAAATAAAATCACTAGAAGAGGGAAGCAACTTTGATATTTTACAGAAGCAGTTATCTCTCCATCACGTTTCTTGAATTTGGTAGTGTTTTTGTTGTTTATTCCCAACTCAGCGTATTGTAAGGATCCACGAACGAAAGTGTTCGAACTGTGACTATCCAATATTTTGTTTGCCTGACAGAGTGTATATCCAGGACTACAATATCTAAGGCCGAGTGTCGTTTGAGGAAAACTCGACTGTCACTTCTCGTATATCGATCGAACCACTATATAGGGGTTGATAAAATTTACTACGTGAATTTATATTTACCCGATCGACTGCCTTTCACATTCGTCTCTCATTTTCTGGTCACTCATTCTGATTGACCCATAGGCTTCGCCTTCTTCCCTTGCAGACCATCTACTTTCTGGAATTATCTTCGATATCCACTACGTTTCCACTGTACGCGTCAACTTCCAGACGTTCGAGGTGACCACAATCCTGGTTGATTTCAGTTTTCTAAGGGGACCCGAGGGTGGGAAGCTGTCAGAATCGTTAGCACGTCGGGCAAAATGCTTAGCAGCATTTCGTCCGTCTTTATGTTCCGAGTTCAAATTCCGCCGAAGCCGACTTTGCCTTTCAACCTTTCGGAGTCGATAAAATAAGGGCCAGTTGAGCACTGGAGTCTATGTAGTCGACTTACCTATTTTCCTGAACATGCTTGCCTTGTGTCTAAATGTGAAACCAATATTCTAAGGGGACCCAAGGATACTGACTCTTATTTCCTTCTGATTAACCCACGAAGAAATGAACAAGAGTGACAAGTGAGTAGGGGCAACACAATCGCTAGAATAGAACACAAATTATTGGGTGTTATTTAATTGCAACCCTTTAATTTCTGAGTTCATGCCACCCCGATCTCTTCACATCTGGGATCAACTTTGTTTTTCAGTTTTACAAGATCAATAAAATACTGGGATCGATACAGTCGACTTCTATATCCTCATGATGGAATCTATGGTTATGCATCTCTGTTAGGAATTAGTTCTCCCAATCCAAGTCAAACCCAAAATGAACCAGAGAACCAGGAGGCAGAAACTATCTTGGTTCAACCCTCTTTACAGTTTAGATGTCACCATAAATCCTGTTAAGATATCATTTTTCATATGGCTACCACGAACCCTTCAATATGCATAATATTAAAGTTAGCTACTGAGGCTTCTTCTTCTGCTGATACCTTGATTTTGGAAACAGAAGAACAGCGTGACTTCTTCACAGTTCTGTAGAACACACTTGCTTTAGATGCCGTGCAGTAGGACCGAACCCAAATCGATATGTATGCGAAGCGAGCTTCCTAACCACAGTCATAGCTGCAGTTAAAAATCTCTAGTATAAATTCACGTGAGAAATATTAATCTCTCAGTTACCTCAAATGTCACTACAGCCAGATTCCTGAAATCGATAAAACCGGCAAACAATGAAACCAGATTCTAATTAATGAATCGCCCAAATTATCTCGATTGATGCAAGCTGTTGCTAAAATATCAGCAAAACCAGTTTTGTTGCTAACTGCACAAACTACACCACATATTGACGCGCGATAAATTATGTTTATTCAACAGACATGGCAGCGTGATAAGGAGTCAGTTTCCCAACCATACGGTTCCGGGTTCAACCCCAATGAGTGACAACTTGGGAAAATGCCTTTCTTACCTTATGAGTTCTGACAGTGCGAGGTCTCGCAGATTGTGGGAGATAATTTACTACCCCTTGTTTTATAAAACGATGAACTAAGTTCCTAATCGTGTTTTCTCTTTGGGTATCTCTCACTTGAAAGTGCCAACAATATGCTCTCTGGGTTTGAATAATTGACCCCTGATTTTAATAGAACAATTTCACCACTTGGGAGCGTTGTGCGGTGCCATATTTTTCCATAATTAATTTCCAGGACCTGATCCATAAAATCCCTGAAAAGAAAAGAAAAATGTCAAAAAATAGAAGAATTATCAAAAGTTGCAATCCCTCAGTGACTTTTGAGCCACCCTGTATATAAACCCATACATCCATAACTCGCATGTCTCCTAATGATTGATGAGAAGTTATCTCCCGTTACGGTAGTCGCTCTTTTATGTGGTTCGACATCATTTCGTCTAACGTCGTCGCTGCCGCCGCCGCCATCACCATTATCAGTAACAACAGCAGCAGCACAAGTCCACCGAGTATGACGGCGACATCTGTTCTTTGAGGTGTTTTTTTGGGCATCATGACACAACCTTATTTCGTTTCAACAACAACAACAGCACCACCAACTACAACTACTACACCATCGACTGCATCCAACATCACTTGTGTAGCACCTGCTCCAACACCAACATCATCATCATCATCTTCATCGTCATCACCACCAGGCTCTTTATCTTCTTCCACCGTCACCGCATCTTCGTCTCCTTCTGTATTGTCTCTAACCCATCCATTACAATCGCCATCGTCGTTCTCATCTTCATTGTTAACCTCAACCGCTGCCGCTACAACAACAACAACAACAAAAACGTTAACTAATTCTAGTTCTTCTAGTAGTGGCGGTGGTGGTGGTAGTAATAACAACAGCAGCAATACCACCACAACAACATTAACTACTACTACTTGTAATAATAATAATAATAATAATAGTACAACTACGCACGGAGCATCGCGCACCAATATCGAGAATAACCGACAACAACAGCAACAACAGCATCACTATCTCTATAACCAATATCCTCCGCAGTTTTACCATCATCATCATCATCATCAGTACCAGCACAAACGTTACCGTTATCGCTACCAACAGTACAACAACAACAACTTCAACAGCTACTACAGCAAATTCTACGGCAAACCGTTTGGCGTTAGAAGAAGAATGGAGAACACGTATGGATGTTCGGTTGGTGCCGTCGCCTCTGTGACTGCTTCTGGCGTCACGGCGGAGGTGGCCAGCGCTGAGACAGACAATAATTGTTCTGGTCTTATCACCGAGGCCGGTGTGGATATTGCTGGCCACTACAGCGGAGCGGCTTTGTCCACCTATGAAAGGACAGGCAAGTCACTGCATTATAATCCGAAAATGGCCATTGCAAGGTAAGAACATAACCTTGTATATATTTATATATTATATAAAACGCGCATATGCTCGTATATATATTATATATACACACACAAATATACATCCACACTTATATATGCACATACATTCATACATAGACGCAGAAGCACACACGTACAAACACACTAAAAGAACCGTACACATGTATACCCATAAATATACACACAAACATATGCAGATATACAGACACCCACACTCATACATATGTACGGGACATATATGCACAAATATACACATTCACACATGTACAGACGTATATATATTTATAAACATATATACAAACGTACATAAAAACTGGTCCAGGCCAGACGTGAAATGTAGGTCCCTATTTCAATTGTTAATGGGCTACACGTGGACCGTAAGCTACATTTCAAACTGCTTCATAAATATTTTAGTAATCAATGTTAAATACGTAATTATGCAAGTGTTACTTAATTATGGGATATAGTTTTGCCTCCATTTGAAAGAAAAGACCCCCTCAGAATTGAAGGTTAACCATTCCAAGTGTGCCTCATCTTAGTTTTATAAAATACATACATACATACATCATCATCATCATCATCATCGTTTAACATCCGCCTTCCATACTAGCATGGGTTGGACGATTTGACTGATGGTTGCATGCATCAGATGGAATTTTTTTGTGGTTGATTTTCTACGGCTGGATGTCCTTCCTGTCACCAACCCTTGCCTGTTTCCAAGCAAGAGAGTATTTCCAATATTTCCCCATAGGCAGACATGTTTTTCATGGAAGACTGGAAGTGAACAACATCACTTGCATGAAGGTGATGCTTGCTTGCAATCATCGCGATGTCAAGACATGTCTACACCTGGACACATGCATATCTGACAGGCTTCTTTCAGTTTCCATCTACCAAATCCACTCACGGCTTTTGTTGGTGTGGGGGTATATTAGAACACACACAAAGTGCCATGTAGTGAGACAGAATCCATGACCACATGGTTGGGAATATTTATATGAGTGTATGTATATAAGTGTACACACACACACACACATATATATATATACACACATATAGTATGTATTTCATTCTTCCCAAACATGAAACTAATGCATCTGCTTGTTGTTCCAGCACCTGTCTTTGTCTTTTGTTTCCTGTAAATTTGAATAATATATATGTATAGTCACAGGAGTGGCTGTGTGGTCACCCATTTATTACATCCAGTAATGTAAATTGCCATGCAATGAAAAAACACGTGTATTAGTAATTGGGTAATCTACCAGCATATATTGGATAGATATATACCAGTATATTGGATAGATATTATCCCTTAGTTCGTTGGATTCACAACCTCTAACTCTCTTGGAATCTACATATATATATATATATATATATATATATATATATATATATATATATATATGCAAGTGAGAGCATAATCTGTGATCTCTGCCAGAAGTGTAGCCAGCTCACTAATCCGTATCTTTACTTCATTGGACACTAAAAACCCTGCTTGCGAAGACCTGTTGAGGCAAGTGAATTTGGAATTTGAAATTTGAAATCGAACCGAATCCGACGACTGGCACCCATGCCAACCTCTCCTTCATTGGACACTAAACTCTGCTTGTGAAGACCTGTTGGGGCAAGTGAAATCGTAATTGAACCATACTCGATGACTGGTCACCACGCCAGTGGAGCTCTAATAGCATTGTCGAGCGTGTTCATGCCAGAACAGCTGTCTGGCTTCCGTGCTAGTGGCCCGTAAATGGCACCATTTCAGCGTAATCATTACCAGCGTTGCCTTCTAACACTTGTGCTGGTGGCACGTTAGAAAATCATTCGAGGGTGGTCGTTGTCAGTGCTGCTGGACTGGCTCCCGTGCAGGTGGCACGTAAAAAACACCTTTTTGAGCATGGCTGTTGCCAGTACCGTGTGACTGGCCTTCGTGTCGGTGGCACGTAAAAGCACCCACTACACTCTCAGAGTGGTTGACGTTAGGAAGGGCATCCAGCTGTAGAAACTCTGCCAGATCAGATTGGAGCCTGGTGCAGCCTTTTGGCTTGCCAGTCCTCAGTCAAATCGTCCAACCCATGCTAGCATGGATAGCGGACATTAAACGTTGATGATGATATATGTGTATGTATATGTTTGTATGTCTGTGTTTGTCTCCCCAACATTGCTTGACAACTGATGCTGGTGTGTTTACGTCTCCGTTAGTTAGCGGTTCAGCAAGAGAGACCGATAGAATAAGCAGATGTTGAATGATGTGACAATGATGATGTACATACACACATCCATATGCACACACATACACACACACAATAAAAATGAAGTTTGCAGAACCATTTTGCTCCTGCTGCTGTTGCCAGATGTCAGTATACAATGGCTGCTACCTCTGGTGCTGTTGCTGCTAAATCCTTGTTTCTCCATAATTACTGTTTGTTAATTAACCTGTAACAATGATCTACATTCCAAGCTATAATATCTCTTTATTCTTTTTCTGTTGCAGAGAATTTGTATTTTGTACGCTAGGAACATTCTGCTCTCAGCGTGATATTGGTTCACCTCCCGCCTGCCTTGATGCTCTTGGTGGCTCTGGTAAGATTGCTCATTTCTTCCTCCCTTCCATCAATATCATTGTTTTTATGTCTACTTTCTATGCTGGCATGGGTTGGGGGAGTCAGTTCTTATATGGTATAATCATCCTTGTGGATGGGTTGAAGGACCATGTTTCTTTTGTATGTTCTACTTTTGACTCAGTTTCTACACCTTGATGCTTTCCCTACCACCAAACACTTTAAAGAGTATACCAGTTGTATTTTATCAGACTGCCAGTGGTTAGAGGGGTTGTAATATTCCTGAATGGTCCAAAGGGTTTCTCTTGACCCCTACATTATTTTCGATCATTTAGTAACCAATTTACAGAGTCTACTGGGTGCATAATATGATAGCACCAAACTTAGAGAAGTTGGGCTTCTTTCAGTTTTCGTCTACTAAGTCCACTCACAAGGCTTTGATTACCTTGGGGCTATAGTAAAGGATACTTGCCTAGGGTGCCATGCAGTGGGATTGAACCTAAAATCATGTGGTGGGGAAGAAAATTTCTTACCACACATCTGTGTTTGTGCCTAAAACACTGTCTGAAAATAAGATGTGATGGTCATAATGGGACATCTTTGACTAATAGGCCTTGTACAATCAGGGCTTTCATTTACCACTGCTTCAACAATAAAAACAACAACAACAACAGCAGTGAAGGCTATGTCTCACTGATTGCTGATGAGGTTAGAGTGACACCAAAACATGTCTGAAGTTGTCTCCCTTCTTTGAAATATGAAATTGTTAGTCACTGACTTATACAATTTTCCCTTTTACTTTATTTGTTTCTTGTTTAGTTTTTTTTTTTTAATACCCCATGCAATAAAATGTATGTCAACAGTAACATCTGTCTGCCTGGCAGTCTTCCTACCTTTATGCTTACCTACCTGTCTCTTCGCCTATCTCTGTATTTCAATTTAAGCTTTTTACTGCTCCATTTAGTTTATTACTATTATTTTCATTAATATATTCAACTATATATTTCTGCTCTGTTAATTAAATATATTCAACACAACCTGACCCATACACACACACACACACACACACACACACACACATATATATATGTATATACATATATATATGTGTGTGTGTGTGGATGTGTGGTAAGAAGCTTGCTTCCCACCCACATGGTTTTGAGTTCAGTTTCACTGTGTGGCACCTTGGGAAAGTGTCTTCTATAGACTGACCAAAACCTTGTGAGTGGATTTGGTAGATAGAAACTGAAGGAAGCCTGTTATATATATCTATATATATCTCTTTCTCTCTATACACACACACCCACCCACCCACACACACAGAGCGGTCCTACAAAGGAATGGAGCCCTCAGCCCATTGGACAACCAGAGGAATGCAAGTGCTACCACAAGAAAAGGAAGGAAAGAACACGAGCACAAACATAAAGAAGGGGAGAAAAAGGAAAATATGAAACGCCTAAAACCGAAACCCGAAACCACCAAACAAAAAACGGTAAACTCAAATATGGAGGCCCCAATGGAATCCAAAACCCTTGAGGAGAGAAGAAATTTGGAGTGAAGTCAAGGACCTAACAGGCAAATGTTGACGTGGGGAAGACGGTACAAACTGCCGGTTTGTTCACCTGAGACCCTGCCAAAACTGCAGAGGCCTTAAGGAGAAATACTTCCCTGAGGAAAGGCACCAATCGTTTCCAAAGAGAAAGTATACAAATGCAGTGCATTCTTCAGATGTTATGTGCAAGGCAGCAGCTGAACAAGAGTCTTCTTCGTGCAATGGCGCAAAAGATTGTGCAGCAGCTAACCTGGCTACATCAAATGTTGATAATGATGGTATATTTATTCCCATATAAAATGGTTTTTATTTTTTTCTTTGCTATAAATGTATCCTAAAATCAGTTTCTTATTTGGCTGTCTGACAGACAGACGTGAGACTGAGTGCCACGGATTGTGGGCAGCTAAGTACAAGAACTGCTACTAATAAAATGATATTGGAAACAGGCCAAAATATTACAGTCTGTTCACACAAATTTATGAAAATTCGCTTATAGTAACATCATCATCATCATCATCATCATCGTTTAATGTCCGTTTTACATGCTGGCATGGGTTGGACGGTTTGACTGAGGTCTGGGAAGCCAGGAGGCTGCACCAGGCTCCAGTCTAATCTGGCAGTGTTGCTACAGCTGGATGCCCTTCTCAATGCCAACCACTCCGAGAGTGTAGTGAGTGCATTTTATGTGCCACCAGCACAGGGGCCAGAGGAGGCTGGCAACGGCAACAATCGGCTGGTGTTTTTTACATGGCACCGGCACAGAAGTCGGTCAAGACAGTGCTTGCATCGGCCACATTCGGATGGTGCTTTTTATGTGCCATGAGTATGTGTATCACAACTACAATTTCTATTTGATTTTGATGTACTTGACTCAATAGGTCTCCTCAAGCACAGCATGTCACCCTACGATCCAAGGTATATGTGTGTGCATACACATATGTATGTCTACATATGTATATATGTATTTGTGTATTTTATGTATATGTAAGTATATATGTTAAGTATGTTTATTTGTTTATTTATCTTTTGGCAGGTTTGGCTGGTATTCAGTGGAAGAAGTTCTTGGGCAAGAAGGCCCATGTGACTATCACAGAGCGAAACAACCTCGACTTATTAGAGGCAAACTGCTACCGTAACAGCATGTTACCGAAGGAACTGCCAATAGACTACAGTCGAGCGCCTGGTCTCCCTCTTCCGCATCAACTTATTGACGAAATATTTGTGCAGCAAATCTCTGCGAATGTTATTATGCATCTGGAGGCATTTGATTTCATGTAAGTTTGCACCGCATCACACTGTGGTTTGGAAATGCAGTTGGAGGAGTTTTTGTTGTTGTTGTTGTTTCCGTGATAGGAATATTCCAAATGGTATGAGGTGCAAGCATGACTGTGTGGTTAAGAAGTTAGCTTGCCAACCACATGGTTCCGGGTTCAGTCCCACTGTGTGGCATCTTGAGCAAGAGAGTAATCTTCTTAACCCCACAGTCATGTCTACACCTCTATATAATTGCCTTTATATATAAATACCTGTCTAAATCAAGCTAAACATTAACCCCCCCCCTCTACACTTGTAAAACGTCAGTCACTTAACACAGTGTTACCTAAATCTTCTACTAATGCTTAATGCAAAAAGATTTTCCCCTCGTTATTTTATGTCATCTCACTGTTATTAACGAACTCTTCTTTTTCACCCAGATTTATTGATGCACACGGGAGTTGCGTGTCTTACCTGGATGCTGCATTCACCAATATTCGGAACAACGGCCTGCTGTGTATTGTGTCTTCAGATTTGTCAGCCTTATTTGCCAAAACAAGACATGTGGCAATGAGGAATTATGGTGCCAATGTCATAAAGAATGACTACATGAAAGAAGCTGCTGTCAGGGTGGTAATCGGTGCCGCAGCCAAGTAAGGAAGTTTACTCTTTCACGTTCTGGTTTCTCTGCCAAATGTAACGTTTATTTATTCCAGGTGTTTTGAATTAATCATGCATTATCTTGTAGCTTTTGGATATCAATGTTGATAATGGTTCTCACCATTTAATGGTCACTTAGGGCGGTGAGCTGGCAGAATCATTCGCATGCCAGGCAAAATGCTTTGCAACATTTTTGTTCATCTTTATGTTCTGGGTTCAAATTTTGCTTTTTATCCTTTCAGGGTCAATGAAATAGGTACCAGTTACACACTGGGGTCCATGTAATTGCCTGGCTCTCTCCTCCAAAACTTCAGACCCTGTGCCTATCACTTAACGTCCACTCTCCATGCTGGTAGGAGTAGGATGGTTTGACCGGAAACCAGTGAGCTGCAGAGCTGCACCAAGCCTCCAGCGTCATCTTTGGCATGATTTCTACAGTTGGATGCCCTGTCTAATGCCAACCGCTCTACAGAGTGTACTTGATGCTTGTTCCCAGCGCCACTGGTACGAGTGAAGTTGCTATGTAATTTGCAAGACAGAAAAGAACAGGGGAAGAGGAAGTAGTTGGGAGGGGAAGGTGGGCAGTGGCTGGCTGTAGGCCAGGTGTTGAAAGGCTAAAGCATGAGAGGGGGTCAAGCACAGGTGTCTTGGTACGGAGAAAAACTAGTTTCTGCAGTTTACAACTCGGAAGAGTTATCTCCCTTAAATCTTTATTCTTGTCAATGACGCAAAAACAGATTTTGAAAAACTCTGATAAGCAGCAATCCTATATTGGCAGAGTATAGAAGCTGGGGAGAGGACTTCACTGTGATTATTGTCGGAAATATTTGAGTGTTCCTTCGAAATTAGTCCAGAGAGTGTCGGTGTGAGGAGATGACATCGTTCGCCCTCTTTTTCAGCCTAGTCTCTTTATGTTGTGAGAGAAGGTTGCGTGCGAGAATGACGTCACGTTCGAATACCGAAGGGTTATCAATATTTGTTAGAAAGCAGGTAATTTTGGTAATGTGATTGGGTTTGGTCTGAAGGCACGTAGCCTAATGGTTAAGGTGTTGCGCTTAGGATTGTTAGAGCGTGGTTTCGATTCCCGGACCCGACAGTGAATAGTGTTCTTGAGCAAAACACTTCATTTCACGTTGCTCGAAGCCATTCACCTATAAATGAGTTAAAGTAATAGTCGGGAAGTTAACTTTGCGATAGACTAGCGTTTCATCCAATTGTCATTTTAGTTAATCACTATGGAAACTGAATTAAGTTCCACTCTTCTCAGTTCTGGATTGCTGGAACTTGTGCAGAAACGTGTTGAGTGAATTGTACCTATAATTTAAGAGTACAGATATCAATGGAATATTCAGCCATTTATGTATTTATTAAATGAGTTGGCAGCTAAGTTGATTGAACAAGATGTTCATCGTCGTCGAAACTAACGGAGATCCCTCAAATTATCTTTTCTTAGCAAACGAGCTCAAGTGTTTCAAGGGAGGTAACTTTGCTAATGCAACCTTTGGGAGGGGAAAAACCGAAACCAGCGGAAACAAAAGCAGCGAATCTTAACAGGAATATGGTTGGAGGAGGAGGAGGAAACAAAAGTAGATTTTACACCCTTGCCTCTCCACCACCATTATATCACCGTGGTTAACATTCTATACACACACACACACCACCGCCTGTTAGAGTCTCTTTGAATTACTAATACAATATTTTGGTTAAGACGATGAGCTGGCAGAATCTTTAGCGTGCTGGACTAAATGCTTAGCAGCATTTAGTCCGTCTTTATATTCTGAGTTCGGATTCTGCCAACGTCGACTTTGCCTTTCATTCTTTCAGGGTCGAAAAAATTAGTAGCAGTTGAACACTGGGTCGATGTAATCAACTTACCCCTGCCCCCAGAATTGCTTACCTTGTACCAAAATTTGAAATCATTTTGGATCTCTCTCTCTTTTGCTCTCTCTCTCTCTCTCTCTCTCTCTCTCTCTCTCTCTCACACTCACTGTTTTCTCTCTCTCTCTCACTGTTTTCTCTCTCTCTCTCTTTTTAGCTCCTTCTATCTGTTTGGCTCTCTCCTTGAATTAACACCTTTTTTCAGCATTTATATATTTAAATTCCTTCTTTAATGACAGATATTTCTGTGTAATTATTTCTCTAGATCCGCAGCAAAATGCAGCAAAGGTATCCAGGTGATGTTTGGCGTGTGCATCGAGCCATTTGTGTTGGTTGTAATTAAAGTGCAGCGTGGCCCCTATTACGCAGACATGTGCTCTCTGAAAGTCCGTCCTCTAATACACTGTCAGATCTGTGAAGAGAGAGCTTTTTGTCCTGAAATGAGGGCAAGTGTTGGTAAGTATCTTCATTATTTATCGTGTCTGTCTCTGTATGTGTAGATGTGTGTGGACAAGGTATTTTGTTTCTGTACTGTAAGAAAGGGAAGGCACTGAAACCTTATCGATTTATATAACTATAAGGGCTTGGACCCTAACAAACCATCCAACTCATCTTAGCATGGTAGATGGACTAACTCATCCCATCACAGGTACCCATTACAAGTCTTGGGCCCCAATGAATTGTGCAACATATGCTGGCAGGGATATCTATCTGCCCTGCCAGCATATGACTGGCTTACCCTATGGCTGGGGCCACCTAGTGAAGCCACCCCATTACTACTTTGTCCCCTCTCCTCCACACAAACCCCTGATATTACTCCCCACCCTCCTCTGTCGCCTTTATTCCCACTCCCAACACTGTTCCCTTTCTTATTCTCTCCATTATCACCCTTTCACAAAATCTATTCCTTCTCATTTTGCTGCACCAAACTCCATGTCTGATTTGGCAGGGTTTCTATGGCTGGATGCCCTTCCTAATGCCAACCATTTTACAGTGGGTGCTGGGTGCTTTCATGTTGCACTATACAGGCACTTTTATGTGGCACCACACAGACTCTTTTTCATGGCTTTGCATGGGTACTTTTTACATGGCACCAGTACAAGACCCTTGTAGGTCAGTCCACATTACCGGGGTGGTGCCCCACCCACTGTTTTGTTTATTTATTTATTTAAATTAAATTAAATTCAATTCGATTTTTGTTTTGTAGCAAACCTCTATGATCTTCTTCCGTGTGATTGTCAATCAGAAAATCCTGGTAAAACGGCATTAAAACTTGGTCCCATGTGGTAAGCACATATTCAAACTCTCTTTGGGGGTTCTTTGCAGTTCCATGAGGGACTTATCTCTGATTGTGAAACAAAGTGGTCCTTACTATAAAGGGGTCTGATTGTAATACAAGCTGGTCCTTATTGTATTGAAGAAGTTTCTTTGTATAACAAAATTAGTCCCTATAGTCTTCAGATCACTTTAAGTGGTCCCTATTGAGATCACCCAAGGGGTCAATAGTAATGACTAAGCACTTCCCCACAAAATAGCTGACCATGAGTCTAAATCCATTATATCCAGCCTTTACATTCTGAGTTCAAATCCTGCTCTGATCAGTTTTGCATTTCATCTCTCCAGTGTCAATAAAATAAAGCGATGGTCATGTACTCTGGTACCCTCAAAAGTATGGGCCTTGTGCCTAAATTAGAATCCATCATTGTTTTGTTTATGGTTAAGGTTGCGAGCTGGCAGAATCGGTAACATGCTGGACGAAATGTTTAGCAACATTAGTGGGGCTCCGAAAGGGGTCTTAGGGAGTAGCGTCCCTGCTTTCCTGTGTTAGCTTTCGATCACATTTCTTAAAAATCATGGTAGAGACCTTGGTCTCAGGACCACTCATGCCTAGAAACTAAAGAAAGCAAGGGCATGCTCCCTGTAGAAAATCCAGCTCCAAAAAATCCTCATGATAGCAAAGGAGAACGGGCACCAACCAGCCCAAAGGATGGGGTGGGCTGCACCTACCTACTTCAGTTGCTATGGCATTGAGGTAGATCCAGCCATCCCTGTTAACGGGGACAAAACTCAGATTTAAAACACTCTATGATGATGATGATGACGATGATGATGATCCATCTCTACATTCCGGTAAAGTTGACTTTGCCTTTCATCCTTTAGGGTTCAATGAAATAAGTACCAGTCATGTACTGGGGTCGAAGTAATTGACTATCCACCCTGCCCCACAACACTTCACCCCACCCCAAATTTCAGGCCTTGTGCCTATAGTAGAAAAGATTGTTACACATAATGCTAATGTTTCCATACCTTTCTTGTTGCAGGTGTGATAACATATTCAATGCCAAGTTTATAGAACAGATGATATCAGTTGCTAGAGATATGAAACTCAGTGAGCGCCTTGAGGCCCAACTTTGTTCAATTTTTAATGAATGCATTTGCAGTTCAAGCCCTGTAGATTCCAGTTCGTCTTCAAAGAATTGCCAGTCTTCGTTCACCTCGTCGTCTTCACCATCACCGTCACATTCTGTCTTGTTGTCCTACCCTTCACTGTCCGCTCAGCAGCACAACGAGAGGTCAGCCCTGAATAGTTTGAAACGCAAGACTTCGTCATCGGCACCTGCGGCCTCTTTGCTGTCCTCGTCAAGCACCTCACTCTCTAGGACTGTGTCCGGCAACCCCATTGATAACAACATAGATACCAACAGCAACAACAACAACAAGAATAATAATAATAATAATAATAATGAAAATGATAAAAATACTACCACAACTACTACTGCTGCTACTGCTGCTGCTTCAGTTGATGTGGGCCCAGCAACATCTGAGAATTCAGCAATGGGAAATGGTGATGGTGCTGTTGTCGATGCCAATGCAAGTGAAGTGACGGCCAACATGAAGGGTGCTGTGTCTGTTACTGTCGTGTCAACGTCTTCCGATCCCCACGGCAACTTGAAAATGGACTTCACTGTAGACAGGAGTGCAAGAAATAGTCAGAATCTCACCAATGAACCCCCTATAAAGAGGATTTGCCTTCCTGATCCTGACCCTAGCCCTGTACTGGCAATGCCACCCTTTTTCTATAACATTCACAAACGCAAGTTTAAAGGTGTTTTCCTCCCCAAGTAAGTTGAAAATCTCTCTCTAATTATTTTGTTGTATGTTGGATGGGGTTGTTATGTCTGACCCGGGTTCACAGCAAGAACCTGGCAAAACCAAGTAAAAAAACAAACAAACAAAATATTCTCAGTAATTACGTTAATTAGATGATTGTCTGCATGGATGTGGCTGTGTGGTTAAGAAGTTTGCTTCACAGTCATATGGTTCTGGGTCCAATCCTGTTGTGCAGCACTTTGGACAAGTGTCTTCTACTATAGTCCTGGGCTGACCAAAGCCTTGTGTGTGGATTTGGTAGACGGAAACTGAAAGAAGCCCGTCATGTATGTGAATGAATATGAATAAATATATACAGGAGTGGCTGTTGGGTAAGTAGCATGCTTCTCAACCACATGGTTCTGGGTTCAGTCCCACTGCGTGACACCTTGGGCAAGTGCTTCTACTATAGCCTTGGGCTGAACAAAGCCTTGTCAGTGGATTTGGTAGACGGTTACAAGCAAATCTGTGGTATTGAGCAGAATATTTCCTGTAGATCCATTTTTTTAATACCAAGCCTATAACATATTATTATTGTACACTTTTTGTTTTATTTTGTTTTGTTTTTTTTAATCCTTTCTTTTTTTTTTTCCTGTTTTCTTGAAGATTGTCCAAGATGGTTTATCTGCTCCAAAGTGAGGGCTTCCGAGCTAGTCGCACTCTATTTGACACCTATGGCATCCGAACTAATGCCAACCAGAAAGAAATCTACAGGACTTTGTTGAAGTATTGTAAACAAGAGCCTTAATAATAACAACAACAATAACAACAACAACAACAAAAACAACAACAATAATAACAATAATAATGAAAATGTTGATGATGATGATGATGATGGGGATGATAATGATTTCTAATAAAGATGATGACAATAATAATAACAATAATATTAATAATAGTAATAATAATAATAATAATAATAATGATAATAACCACAGGCTTGCTTGTTAGCCATTCATTGTTGTTGCCTTTGGAGTGGATTTGAAGTGGATTTGAACTCCTGATCAGACGTGGACAATGTGACTTACCCGATCCACTCTGCCACTGATTCCTACTTTCAACTTCTGTGGTCCGTTACAGCTCCAGGGTTGGCACCAGAACATCACTTCCACCTCTGTCTTTCTTTCTTTCTCTCCCCCCCCCCCCACACCTTGCTGTTCCTTCACTTCGGCGGCACAATTGTCATGACGACGACGAGGTAGATGATGATAACAATGTTGATGATGATGACGATGAAGAAGTTGGAAGGGTCATAAGTAGAGGAGAGAGGAAAAAGGGGGCAAATGTAGTTCTCACTCTTTTTCTACTCCTTAAAAGTAACAATAACAAAAACAATGAAAGAAAAACAGTAAAAAAAATGGGGGATGGGCTGAAAGCCCTAAAAGCTAACTTATGTGGTTTGAAACTGAGGCTGGTTAGGTTAGGGGTTGTGGTTGAAGGCCTGTAGCTGGTGTGATGTGTGGACAGGGCTGTTATGGTCAGTGAGAATGTGGTCTGCAGGATTGAATCAGCGGGTTGTTTTCAGTGTGGTGGGGTGGTTGTGGTCAGTTTGGGTGTGGTCGTTGGATGGAATCTGAGATGTGGACAGTAGAAGTGCATGCATGTCAGCAGTAAGGGCTTTGACTTAATATATCTGCTGGAAAACTATGGAATAGTTTATCTTGGACAATCATATCTTGTGTGTGTGTGTGAGTATATATGCATGCATACATATATATATTTCCTGTAATGTACACAGTATAAAAATGCAAGCTACTAATAGTTTCTTCCTTTGGAGACTTGGGTCTAGGCAGGTTTTTATAACATGCCTGGTGTCTCCAATGCAAGAAACTAACAGTAGCTTGTATCTTTATACTGTATACATTAAATAATATTTATCTTTCACTGGATGGAGTATTTTTGTTGATCATACCTTAATGGAACAATATATTATATATATATATATATATATATATATATATATATATATTACACTCTCTGAGTGGTTGGCGTTAGGAAGGGCATCCAGCTGTAGAAACTCTGCCAAATTTAGATTGGAGCCTGGTGTTGCCATCCGGTTTCACCAGTCCTCAGTCAAGTCGTCCAACCCATGCTAGCATGGAAAGTGGACGTTAAACGATGATGATGATGATGATGATATATATATACATACATACATAGTCCTCCACCCAAAAAGTATTTACACTCTTCAGAAAAAGTAAAATCTGTATAAATATTCTAATTCAGTGTTATTGCAATTTGATAAAACATCGAAAGAGGTATTTATATTTATAGGGCTACTTATACAAGTTAAATATTTATACAGATCTTTTCCTCTCCTGAAGTGTGTACGCATTTTTTTGGGCAGCTTGTATATATATATATATATATATATATATATATATATATATATATATATATATATATATATATATATATATGCACATGTATGTATCCATACACATTGCTTTATTTTGAAGGAATGAGAAAAGAGTGCTCAATACATGTTGTAGAGGATGTGGTTCTTTTACTGAAACTAGAGCAGAGAGTTTGTCTCGTGACTTGAGTTTTCACACCACTGCCTGAAGATTGCAGTGGCATGAAACTTGAGTCATGAAACAAACTCTCAACTTTAGTTTTAATACAATAATTATTATATACCTCAGGCCAACGATTTGGATTTGTTTTGAAGGTGACTCAGGAGTATGGTGCTGAAGAGCTGAAATCGCAGCAAAATATCAATAGCCAGTGTTCTTGTTGACCTACTGGGCCATTTATTTTGGCTGGTTTTGAGGTATTCAGTGTTTTTTAAAACTTCATGTCATAAAGGGATTTTTCTTGGATGAAATCCAGCAGCCAAAAGCATTTAATCAAAACACATACATTAAATAAGTGGCATCAATAATGCTTATGTTGTTAGAGTTGCTTCTTATAAAAATTTTATACATGTGTATGTGTGTATGTATGGTTGTATGTTTGTATCTGTATATATATATATATATATATATATATATATATATATGCATATATATATGTGTGTGTGTGTGCCTTTCCTTGTGTTTGTGTGTTTACGATGTAATTTGTGTTTGTTAGTTTCCTCTTCTATTTGAGAACATATAATGAGGTTGTGATTGTGCTGCTGTAACATGGGCATGTACTTTGATGTGACCGTACTGTACTGTGCTATGGTTTCAACTTATAGTTTCGACTGTTTTCCAACCACTTTTAATAAATTCAATGAAAGAAGTCACGGCCAAATGTCGCTGCGTTGCTGGAATCAACTGATCTCAGCTGCCCTAAAGTATTTCCGATCCTGGGCCTAAATTAGACTCAATAGAAAGTTGAGTCATGTCCCTTTATGTTCTGAGTTCAAATCCTGCCAGGACCACACTTGGTATTTTTATTTTCAACCTATCTCTGCCTCCACCCCCACCTACAAACTCCTGGCCTCTCTGCCAGTGTAAAAAATTATTATTACTATTATTATTATTATTATTATTATTATTCTTGTTGTTATTATAATTATCTGTGTCTAATGATGGCACACTCAATGTTACTCTGCCTTTCTTCCCTGGCCCACCACCATCTAAAACATTGAGAAGGTTGTAACAAACTTGTAGCAGTTCTCTTCTTTAAATTGGTCTTCCTCCTCCCCCCCCACCTCCCTATTTCTGTCTCCCCCCCCTTTCTCTTGATAGAATCTCTGGATTAAAAGAAATTTTAGGTTATTTATATTATGTAACATTGTTGTTTTTCTTTTATGGATTCTGGCCGTGTTGGGACATTTTCTTATGTTTTTCATTTTTTCAACAATTTCTTTCAGCAAATCTCTGTCCCCCCATTCTAGGGGTTTTCATTATTTTTTTTTCCTGTGGACCCCTTTGATTACTATTTCATTCCGGTGGACCCCTATAGCCATTCAATGTTCAAAAACTTCTTTCAAAATCTGAAAGGTTGCCTGCTGTTCTACATGAAGTACTTGTTCTGCTAGTAATAACACCCAAACCAAATTTACTTCAAAGCACATACCGAGCTGTCGTTGGAGAAAGAAACGAGAGTATGTACTTGGAGAAATGTAGTCTTTGATGGACTTATGTCGTGACTGGAAACCCTGGAAATAAGATGGGAAGTTTGTGGTTGGAACATTTTTGATGATAGATCTGTCTACTGGGTCTGGTTTGTTGATTTGGAGCTAAGAAACAAGCACATATAACAAGTGCATATAACATATTTACAGTAATCCCTCGACTATCGCGTGTGTTTACGTCCCAAAACCTCCCACAGAAATAATTAAAATCTAAAAGATTATAAATACCTATCAGCCGCGGAAACCCGCGATATAAATTCACGTATATTAATCAGAAAAACCCACAATGTACTGAGTGCGCAATAAGTGAACCGCGATATGGTGAGTGATTACTGTATACGTATTTTACAGTTTATATATAAATGTGTGTGTATATGCTGCATGCATATGCGTGTGTTTATATGTGTGTGTGTATATATATATACGGTGTATATATGTATATATATGCATGTAAACATAAACCATATAATCTATCTATCTATCACTTTGAGAAAATGCATTTATATTTGTGTATAGATATAAAAACAAATTAATAATACAATAAGCATCTCTAGAAAGAAACAAAGAAACGAAATTATGGCCAAGATAAAAATCTAAAAGACATTTTATATGATTCAGTGAAATTTTGATACGTGTTTAATTTGAGCAAAAATTTTTGAAAGAAAAATTTTTTTTGAGAACATTTGAAAGCAATCATATATGAATCTTTCTATAGTTTGAAAGCAATCTTTAATTATGAAAGGTATATATTGGAAAAAAACAAAATACAGAAGTGGATATATATATATATGTATAAATAAAACGTCTGAATGAATTGATTGAACAGACGGTTATATCGTCTGCTGCGAGTTTCTGGAAAATGAAAGCAAGATAAGAAATTTTAAAAGTAAATCTTGAAGAATGTTCAAAATCAATCAAAAAGACCGTATATTTAGGAATCAAAAATTTAGGTAAGAAGGAAAAAAAAGTATTTTAGGTGGTAGAAAATTGAAACGAATGGAACGGAAGATTTGCAAGAAGAAAATCTAACTTCGAATTGATTAAACATGTTAATATGGTGGACGTAAGTATTTTTGAAATGTAAGCTTAATGGAAGAAAACCAACGGAATTAATGAAATATTTCATAAAGAATTATTCCTAGAATTGCAAATGGTAGAGTGGCTGGCTCAGTCGTCTTCATACACATGACAAAGTGAATGAATGGTCGGTTTCTGAGGTTCAAGTTATCAGGGAAGTAGCTGCCTAGTTATTTTATCTGCTGGAAGTTGCAGTAATATCTTCCTCAAATCACAATTTACTGTTTTAAAACGAAGAGACAACACATTAGATAAAGTTCTCTGGAACGATATTTTTTAAGTTATTTTAAATAATGAGAAAAGTAGCAAGTTCTGAAATCTTTAAACGAGATATAAGTAATAACAATACTAGACGGTAACATTTTTTGCCACTATAACTGGCTGTTCAATAAGGAACTATGTTACTACATTTTAACCCCAAGAAAACATTTTTTCCAGCTGGTTAACGACATACAACCTGTGTCCGATATATTGTAAGGGAGCGAATCGGGCTATGATTTCTAGTTCTCAAAATTGCTCATTTCTGATCATCGGCTGGTAACCTGAGCCTGGTTTTCTTTTAAAATATCCACTGTCTGAAATACTTTTTGAAATGTGAAATGAAGGTTTGCAGAAAACGCTTATCCTTATGTTCTTCGTGAACGACACGTGCGGAAACGGCTGCTTCACGCTCGCGCTTTTGATTTCATTTCTGGTTCTCTTCATAATATTTATCATAAACATCTTTTCACTCCAGACAAGCGAAGTCATGAAATTACGTTGCTGTTTAAGCAAGAAGTGCGTGAAACCCGACAGCTACTGACCACTGTGAAAAACCAAAAGCTCATCTATAATGGCCAAAGTCAAATAAGCAGAGGTTTGGTAAACATTATCGTGGAAGAAAGAGAAGAGAATATTAAACCAAGAGGCAAGCAAAGACTGCAATGGATGGAAAATGTCCAGAGCTGGTTGGACAAGAATGGCAAGGCAGCTGAAGAACTCACGCTTAATCACGAAGATTTTCGTTGAAGTATTATCTGTGTGTATATGTGTGTGTGTGTGTGATAAATTGTATATCAATTAAGCAGATTTTACCGACGGACCTGACCAGAAGAAACTAGGTGAGGTGTTTTTGAGTTCGTATGTGTGTGTATATATATATAAATACATATATATATATGTATATATATATATATACACAAACGTACATACGCACACACACATACATACACACACATACATACACACACATACACATGCATACTATATACACACGTACACACACGCACACGAACATACTCATGCGCATA
>NC_142945.1:2922678-2927678 GCF_046866305.1 Octopus bimaculoides
ATACCGCTAAGCATTTCGCCAGGCGTGCTAACGATTCTGCCAGCTCGAGGCCTTTTATCCGGAGTGCTAACGATTCAGCCAATTTGCTGCCTTGACAACAACAACAACAACAACAACAACAAGAATAATAATAACAATCCTTTCTACTAAAGGCACAAGGCCTGAAACTTTGGAGGAAGGAGCTAGTCGATTATATCGTTTCACTGGTACTTAATTTATCGACCTCGAAAGGATGAAAGGCAAAAATCGACCTCGGCGGAATTTGAACTCAGAACGTAAAGACAGACGAAATACTCCTAAGCATTTCGACTGGCGCCCGAACATTTTGCCAGCTCGTCGCCTTAACAATAATAATAATAATAATAATAATAATAATAATAATAATAATAATAATAATAATAATAATAATAATGATAATGGTGATGATGATGATGATGATGATGAGGAAGAGGAGGAATTAATGAATGAATGCCCTGATGCAGTACCAGGCAGTGGATCTCATGGCTTCTGATCTTAATTGATTGGAAGTGTTATCATGTACATTGTTTTGTCTTGGTATAAAAGATGGGCTACAGCAAATATTCTGCTTAATACCACAGATTTGCTTGTCAGTTGTTTGACCGTAACCAGTTGAGCAATGTCCCTTGGTGGCTCATGATACGTGCATCTCTGATCACAAACAGAAATAGTGGGGGAGCATCATAGCCATATGCTGAGAGGTGTTCTTTGGAGTTTGAATTATTCACCTTTGGAAACATGGGTGTTTTGCTCAACATCCTTCAACAAACCTTATTCAGGGACCTTTTGAGCGGGATGGGCTACTCGACCTGAAGAAAATTCTAACTGGGAGGTCATGCACTGTTTATTTTGACATAAGACCACCATGTCGCGCACATATGGTTGTGACGCATATGCCTGGTGTACCCTTATCAGACGGGTAGTCATGACGGGTATACTGGGCTCCAGATATTTGTACCCTTTGCATGAATTTGAAAGCATGTGCTGCTCTCTCATTCAATAATAATAATAATAATAATGATAATAATAATAATAATAATAATAATAACAACAACAACAACAGCAACAATCGCACAAACGCACGCAATCAGTTTTGTTATATTCTTTTTCCCTTTATCTGTCTTTCTTACTCTCTTCATCTCTCTCTCTCTTTCTCACTCTATATATACATACATACATACATACATACATACATATATATATATATATATATATATATATATATGTGTGTGTGTGTGTGTGTACACTTATATGTTTGAGTGTTAGTGTGTGTGTGTGTGTGTGTGTGTGTGTGTGTGTGCGTGTGTGCGTGCATGTGTATACTCAGTCAACTCTCTACACAGTCTTCCAATAAGAAGAGAAGTGAAACTCAGACAAAACTTTCTTAATTATCAAAATCACACAAAAATTCTTCTCCAAGAAAAACCGCAAAATTGTAAATTAAGTTTTCTCTTTTCTTCCGCATCTGCTTGCTCTCACACACACACACACACACACACACACACACACACACACACATCTTAACTATTATTATCATTATTATTGTTATTATTGTTGCTTTTTTCCTGTTACCTCTATACTTACTTTCAGAGGTGGACTTGGCAACATACCCACCTTGTAAAATATACACCCTAGAAACACCCCTCTCTCTCTCTGTATATATGTATATATATATGTGTATGTGTATATATATATAGATATATATACACATACTTGCATACATCTAGACATATATATAAATATACATACATACATACATACATACATATATATATATATATATATATATATATATATATATATATATATATATATATATATATATATATATATATATATATATATATATATATATATATATATGTATATATATATATATATAATATATATAAATATATGTGTGTGTATATGTGTATATGTGCGTGTATGTGTGGATTTGTGTTAGTATGTTTGTGTATACACCACCATGAAACCTTTGATTACATTCAATCTAAAGAAATAAAAATTTTATAATGTACATTCGTATATATTTTTTTTTTAATGAGGTAAGGTAATATATTTATCCATGTATATATATCAATGTGATATATGCGTGTATGTGTGTGTGTGTGTATATTTGCATATATTATTTATAAACATATGAACATAAGCACATATATATGTATGTATATACACACACACACATATATATATGTGTGTGTGTGTATACACGGAGATTAGTTATCTACATAATATCTTGATTAAATTTCTGCTTTTAATTCTATATTGTGAATAAATTGTTTTTCAAGAAATAAGTTTTTTTGTTTTTGTTTTCTTTTTGTTTAGTGTGTGTAATTTTTGTAATTTTTATTAATTATTTTCCTTGTTGTTGTCATTGTTGTTTTTCTTTCTTTCTGCCTCCCCCCTCCCGCCTTTCAAGATTACTTTTCTGGAATGTTCCCTCTTTTGTTGCACCATGTGTGATATTAAAAAACAGATGAATGCTCTAATTGACCTATATTGAATGTGAAAGATTCAAGTATTGATGCTAATCATGATGATGATGATGATGATGATGATGATGATGATGATCGTGACGATGATAATGATGATAATAATAATGCTAATAATAATAATACTGGTTTCTTTTATTGGCCACCAGGGTCCAAGACATTGAGGGCAATTTTAAAAGGACGAAATACAATGCATAAACAATGGGATTTACACAGCGCTGGATCAACCCTTAAGCATAATAAGCAGGTACTTATGGCATCAAGGGAAGGAGGGGACACCACAGAAATGGTAAATAGTTTACGGCACAAAAGATTTTCACTTTAAACTTGCTAAAATAATATTCAGGATGCCTTTATCTCTACTAAGTATAGATGCAGATGTGTTACCTAAGATTAATTTTAAGGATCTGATCAAAGACTTTGCAATTCAAAAAAATAGGAGGAAACTTTTCAAATATAAATAAAATGGAAGTAGACAAAAATAAACATTATTTTTCCTCTTACTTTTGAAAAATAAAAATTTCTTTTATGGTTTGTTATTGTTTATATTTTGAATTTGATAATCTTTTAAGTGCTTAGGGCCTTAAGTGCATGGGTCTTAATCCGGCCCTGGATTTACATCGGGCAAAAGGGGAGACAACAGCAACGAAGATATAAGAAAGGGAGATTGGAATTGGGACTCAGTAAATATGAAGCTCTGATGATTGAAACTGAGAAAATGTGGCATCTTTAAGCATTTACTTACAAAACTTAGAGCTCTAATAATTATTGGTATGTATGTATGAATGTATGTGTGTATGTATGTATGCATGTATGTATGTATGCATACATGTATGTATGTGTGTGTGCGTGTGTGTATGTATGTGTATGTGTGTGTGTGTATGTATGTGTGTATGTATGTATGTGGATGTATGTATGTATGTATGTATGTACGTATGTATGTATGTATGTATGTATGTATGTACGTATGTATGTATGTATGTATGTATGTATGTATGTGCGTGTGTATGTGTATGTGTGTATGTATTTATGTGTAAATGGTAAAATGTGGCACAGGAGAATGACCAAAGAACATAGGGAAGACAAGAACGAACACGAAAAGGACATGGGTACGCTCACCCTTTATCAGTTATCGACCAAAAATCATCACAATTTCGACGCTTTATCAATACTGTTGTTCAATTTCATGACATCAAAAGCAAAAAGCGAACTGAAGGATAAAATAAGAGAAGTAAAGCACACACACACACGCACACACACACACACACACACACACACACACACACACACACACACACACACACACACACACACACACACACACACACACACACACACACACACACACACAGAGGGTCTATTGACAAAACGGTAAAAATGGCGAGTTATGAGGAGAAGGGGAAAATATATAAAACGAGAAAGCAAAGGCAGTAACGAAAGAATAAATATATAATAAACGACACAAGTATTTTTATACATGGAAGGTTTTTTGGTTATACGAGAGAATTAGGATAAGACATGCGCAGAAGTAACGCTAATAGGAGAGAATGTTATCTTTTTGATGTTGGTAAAAATATGTAGGAAAAGCAAGAAGACGTAGGCAAAAGCACGAGCTGAAAGAAAGTTTAAAATCTTAGACAGGAGATGGGAAGAAGAAGTAAAAGAAAAAAGATAAACACCAACTGATCAAGAGAACAGTGAAGTGAAAGAGAATGGAAGAGGATGGTCACGTGGTACATTTGTGGGGAAGACGAAGAAAGAAAGGATAACAGAGAGAAGAAAGAGAAGGACGAAAACAAATTGCAGATAGAAAGTTAGATATGTTTGTGTGTGAGTGTGCGTGTGTGTGTGTATGTATGTATATATGTAACCTCGTGGACATCGGTGGCGATTTTTTTTCTTCCTCCATTTTTCCCTTCTTTGGACTTTCCTTGTTTCCGACGAAGAGCTTCGCTCGAAACGTCATATTCTCTCTCTTTCCTTCCCCGAGCGTCTAGTAACACAATCTGTATCACGTCCTCACGTTGTTGTTTTTTGTTGTTGTTTTTTGTCTCTTTCCTTTTTTGAACTTATATATATATATATATATATATATATATATATATATATATATATATATATATATATATACCAGAGTAAGCACATAAACGTGAAACAAGGTGGAAGAAATAGAACTCGAATACCGGAGGAAGAGCAATATGCTTTATTAATAAAGCTGCAAAGACATCGCAAGAAACAGTTACTCAGAGTTTCACGTTCCTGCTCGTCGGACAATTATATATATATATATATCTGCCTCCTCTAAGCTTTATATGGGACCTTCTGTAACTGTATATGGACAAAAGTTAGTAACTAAATTCATATATTAGGAAATGCTCTGAGCCCTTCTGGTCTTCATAATGAAATTTCATTACCAAAGCTGGCGATGCCTTTGATAAGCATTACGATCGCCTCTGGTCACGCCACACCACACCTGTCCAAACTAAAGTT
>NC_142945.1:2937678-2950178 GCF_046866305.1 Octopus bimaculoides
AAACATTATCAATATTATATTGTTTATATTTATTCATATGTTGTATTACGCTGTTTTATTAACCGTTGCATCGTTTATGCCCCTCTCTCTTTATATATATAATATATACACACATATGCAGATGTATCCATGTATATACGCTTGTATTCATATATATAAATACAAAAATGGGACAAGAACGCAAAGCATCCAGACAGTTAGGTGAAACGCAAAAGGGACAACAAAAAATCCAGACAGACGATATAAGGCAAAAACAAGGACAGGTCATTCGGAGTTTTCTATCCTCAGTCGAGTTCCAGATTATCTTTGCAGTTTCGGCTGGTTATACACGAGATTGCTTCAATGTGGCCAGCCCCAAGGAAAAAATAAGCTAAGAGCACTAGATTCCTTGGAAGAAAGCAGCGAATGTATACGAAAACAAGGACGGAAAAAGAAACAGAGAAATGTTACACAAATACAAATGCAATTAACAGGACATAACAACAGGTGTCTATCTCTCTCTCTCTCTCTCTCTCTCTCTCTCTCTCTCTCTATATATATATATATATATATATATATATATATATATATATATATAGATATATACGAATATGCATACATATACTTATATGCATACAATCACACACGTACATAAATGACTGAATACTTACATACATACATACATACATACATATATATATATATATATATATATATATATATATATATATATATATATATATATATATATATATACACAAAAGAAATATATGTTTATGAATATATACAAATATATACACTCATAAATGCATTTACACATATAAATATATAAAATGTATATACACATTCAAGCATATATGCACATACATATCTATGCATACATATATACATGCGTACAAACACACACTCACACAAAGACAAACGCACTCTCTCTCTCTCTCTCTCTCTCTCTCTCTCTCTCTCTCTTTATCTCTCTCTCTCTTTCTCACACACACATATATAAAACAATAATACATACGTACAAATATAGGCACAAACAACAATACATATATGTAAATATACGTAGATACATACATATACGTATAAATACTCTCCACACACAAACATACACATATATCTGAATATAAATATATACACACACGCACACATATATCTATCTATACACACATACATTCATACATATATATACGTACATACAAACACATGCATGTATACATACATGCACACACATATATACGTACATACATACATACACACATACATACATACATATATACGTACATACAAACATACATACGTACATACACATACATACATACATACAAACACATGCATACAGACATATACATATATACGTACATACAAGCATACATACATACATACATACATACATACATATACATACATACATACAAACACACATGAGCCTACACGTATAGAAGATACCTTTGTGATTTGATTATCCGAAAGATTTTTCTAATATTTGTTAAGCCTCAAGATATATTTTTGAAAACTAAATTAATATTTTAGCGGATTCTCTCGGAAATGTTTCTAATAAGTTGTTAATCGTCTTGTATTCCCAATGTATTCCCAATGTAAATAACGAATATTGTATTCCATGTTTATATTCTCAGCAACCATCTTTTATTACAATTACACTTAACAAAAGATTGTGATTACGTGCGGACATTGTTGTCGTTGTTGTTGTTGTTGTTGTTGTTGTTGTTGTTGTTGTTCTTCTTCTTCTTCTTCTTCTTCTTCTTCTTCTTCTTCTTCTTGCTATTACCATTGTTATCATTATCCTCTTCCTTGTTATTATTATTATTATTCTTGTTATTGTTGTTGTTGGTTCTTATTTAATTCCTTCTTTCCAATTTTGCTTTCCTAACTCGGTCCCGCTTGTCTCCCTTGTTTATGTTGACGTTTGTTTGTGTCTTTTTTTGTTGTTTAAATGTTTCCCCCTCCTTCTCCCCTCCCTCCCATTCTCTCCTTCCTATATCAACGTTAATCGTTTCCAGACTCACGGATAATCCTCAACTTTTCACTCTCTCTCTCTGCATCTCACTCCCTCTCCCTCTCCCCCTCTTTCTCCCTCTCACTATTTCACTACTTGCAACCACATATAATCAGACACACACATATACATACATACATACATACATACATACATACACACATACATACATACATACATATATTACACGCACACACACATGTAAACATGTATGTATGCACACACACATATATTCTATACACAAACACATATATATATAATCTATACACACACATAGACACACAAATACACACACATATACTTATATATATCTATGCATACAAATGCAGGCCTAGAAGGGAACATAACAAGTTATGTGTACATGGTGTGGTAACACACATGCACACACACACACACTTACACGCATATACACACACATGTACACCTATTGAATATGTATATTATATTATAAATAAATAATGTCATTTCATTTTATGTAATCCGTAGTCTTCTTCAAATTTGTATGAAACAGTAAATAATCTTGTGTCTATATATATATATATATATATATATATATGTGTGTGTGTGTGTGTGTGTGTGTGTGTGTGTATGTGTGTATGTAGGTGTGTATGTGTGTGTATGTAGGTGTGTGTGTGTAAATGTCTTTGTGAATGCATGTAAGTAATCAATTGTTTGTTAAATGGGGATTTAACGGGTTTTCAATAACTTTTGCCTATAGAGATTTTGATTTATGAGCAATGGCTGATGATATATATGTATATGTGTATGCGAATACACACATACATGCATATATATATATATATATATATATATATATATATATATATATATATATCCAAACAAACATATATATAGTAATGAAACCTGCATAGGAACTTTAGTGTGAACATATGCTTATCCAAGTGTGGAAGCTGTGTCGTTACTATCTTCTTACAGCTGTAAAATAACAGACTACTCTGTCATTGTACACTAATTCTAAACGTATATGTATGTATGAATGTTCTAGCAGGAAGGTAACTCGAGTACATTGACCTCAGTGTTCAACTGGTACTATATTTTATCGACTCTGAAAGGATGAAAGGCAAATTTGGTGCAAATGGCAAACATTTAGAAACACTGCTACAGATAGTACACGGATAAACGTTGACGAGAGTAAAAGAAAACAAATATGCACACTAGTACCACGTTATATTAAGGAGAATTAGAAGAAAAACGCAAACATTCAAATACTTGGGATTAAATGTACTAGAAAAATGAAAGAGAAAACTAAGAAAGAATATTACAGATATATTAGGTAACCGCTTAAAAGAATGCTAATTGCAAATATAAAGAAATAGGCACCGAAATTGTCGTTGACTCAATAATCAGTATTAAAAGTATTTTCAATGGACGCTGAGTAAATTTATAAGACTGGAGAAGAAACAAAAGAAGAAGAAAAATTATGGATGTATTTAGAATACACCACCCAGAATTTTCTGTTAGAAAGATTGCATTTACCACGACGACAGAGTGGCAGCGGGTCTTCTGTTATTTGAAGAATATTGTAACATATCTGATGCAACACCACAATCTTAAGGGAAGAAAAGCGGATGGGTGTGTCAAGGCTTCCTTTTATTCATCGATATCATCATCGTCATCGTCACCGTCGACGTCATCGTTGTCATCGTCGTCGTCGTCGTCGTCATCACCCCCCCCCCATCATCATCATCATCATGTTCTGATATCAAGCCCTCTTCATTTTCACGTTATCATCTTTTCATTTGGTTTTTTTTTACGAGCTCTGTTATTTTTTTATTTATTTAATTTCTGAACCCCACCCCCAATCCTTTGTGTGTGTGTGTGTGTGTGTGTGTGTGTTTCTTGTCCTTCAGTTCCTTTAATCCCTAATTGAATAATCTCCCTTGCAACTTGACTGCTTAACACTCCGCTGACATAAACCACTTATTACCTTTCCCTCCTTTGTGCATCAAGCCAACAGTGTGGTGGCGCTGCAGGGCGACCATAGCGCCGGTGGAGGTGGGATGCAGACAGCAAGAGAGGAATAGGACATCTTAGCTTTTACTCTCATTATTAACCGCCATCTTGGAAGAAACATTATTATTGACTTTCACTCATTCTGCTGTCACTTTCCTTTTCTCTGTTCTCCTCTTTCGTTCTTTCTTTCTTTCTTTCTTTCTTTCTTTCTTTCTTTCTTTCTTTCTGTCTGTCTGTCTGTCTGCCTGTCTGTCTGTCTGTCTGTCCGTATGTCGGTCTATCTATCTATCTATCTATCTATCTATCTATCTATCTATCTATCTATCTATCTATCTGTGTCCACACTGAGGTGTGCTCAATCAGAGTAGGCTAGGGGCCTAACCACCACCACCACCTCTCTTCCCCTCTCTCGTTTCTTCCTCCCATTTCTTTTCCTCTCTCTCACTTCTTCCCCTCTCTATTACATCTCCCCATACTCTCTTCCCCATCTCTCTCCTACTGTGACGATATCATCCCAATTCTATTATCTCACTCACACTACCACCCTTTCTACAGGAATATTCTAATTTCTTCTGGGATTCTTGGAGTCCCTTGAGGTCCCTTAGGGTCTTAAACACACCAGATTACAGCGTTTGTTTCTCTTCTTCAGGTTTAACATGTTAGTCTTGTTGTTCGACCCATAAACAAAAATATTCCAACCATGACCATCCCGGCTTTATAGGGTCATGCATAACAAGATCATTCCTTAGTTGAGGGAGCTATGATTGCTATTTCTTGCTGATCGAACCACCACGGAGAATATCCCTCAACAGCCGAGGATTTTGTTGTTGGTCTTGTTTCGATGCTTCGTTGAAGCTGATCGTATTCTTACTATCGTCTTCTTATTGCTGTTGTTGCTGTATCTATGTATGTTTGCATGTTTGAATATAAGTTTGCATGTATGCATGTTTGTGTGTGTGTATGTGTGTATGTATGCCTGTATATATATGTGTTAGTATGTCTGGTTGAGGGCGCATGACCTTGTGGTTAGTATGTTGTACTTTCGATTACGAGATCGTAGTTTCAATTCCCGGACTGGATGGCGCATTGTGTTCTTGAGCAAAACACTTCATCTCACGTTGCTCTCACTTCCTCACCTGACGGCTGCTACACCCTGCACTATTCAGACAACGTCGGTTTGATAAAGGCAGTGAGATCAAGTACGACACGAACATTTGATCACTATAAACAAATCATTTGTGCAGATGGGTTTTCTCAGACTATGAGAGACTACCACCACCAATTAGTCAGCAGGCTTATTAAAAAATAATCATTAGCGACGGAATGATTGCATTGTTCAATTAAATTGAGCTGCTTGAAACGGTCGTACTGCATTACTACTTGAAACCCTGTTACTTATTTTGATTTTACATATACACACATATATATATGTATATATAATATATATATAGGTATATATATATATGTATATAGGTACATATATGTATATATAGGTATATATATGTAAGCTTAGCAATATTTCGCCTGTCGCTACGTCGACTTTACCTTTCACCCTTTGGGGAGGAGGAGTCGATAAAATCAAATACCAGTAAAACACTGGGGTCGATGTAATCGACTTATTCCCTCCCCGCAAATGGCTGCCCCTGTAGCAAAATTTGAAGGCATTATTGTTATTATTATGAGTAGCGGGATAATACTAACAACGATAAAAAGACGAAATGGATGAGGATAAGGTGGAAGAGGGGAGGGGTGCTAATGACAAAAGGGCTCTGACACTGTGGTGGTGGCGGCGATGGTTGGCGGTTGGTGGATGGGGTCGGGTGGGGAGGTGTAGGGAGGCGTTGGCTATGTATCAGGTTTAGACACCTTCTAAATAGGGACCAAGTGACACTTGTTTAGTGAAACTGGCACCCTGCCTCCCTTTATGTGACAACACTTTAGGGATCATATTTCATGACGTCCCCTTAAACCCCTGTAATTGACATACACACCCCGCTCTCACCTACACAGGGGCACACACCCACGCAGAGGCACACACACATACGCGCACACGCACACACACACACACATATACATATTATATATATATTCATATATATAGTTATATATATATATGTGCATATATATATATATATATATATATATATATATATATATATATATATATATATATATATACATACATACATATATACAGACACACATACATGCATATGTATACACACACACACAGGCACACACACACACACACACACACACTTTACTCACACTTATACACATACTCACACACGCGCACACATAGACACACACAGACACACCACATACGCCCCACCCCTCCCGCCACGCCCGTCTCAGACATACAAGTGCAAACGCACACATTCACACTTAATTGACATATGGACCCAAACACACACACACACACACCTCTTGATGACGTACAACATGACATCTTCAAGCGTTAACTGACAAATTAAGTTAATTCTTCTTCTTCGTGCTGCTGCTGCCGTTTGTTGTTGATGTTGTTGGTGCGACAGTCGCTGACGCTTTTAGTGTTTTCGTTGTTGTTCTTGTTGTTGACGTCGTCGTTGTTGTAACTGCTGCTGTTGTGCTTATGTTCTAGCGGTTGTTGTTGTTGTTCTTTAACCCTAGGTCAGCATCGGTTGAGCATGCCTACGATGAAAAGCGCTCCTACCATCCATGAATACTTCGCCTTTTTCCATCTAACACACACACACACACACACACACACACACACACACACACACACATGCATACACACAAACACACTCTCACACGCATACACACATGTAGACATGTATGTATGTATATATATGTATGTGTGTGTATGTATGCATGTATGTATGTATATGTAACCGTTAATCCCTACACACACACACACACACACACACACACACACACACACACACACACACACACACACATACATGGAATTGTTACTCCCTACACATTTTTTCTCTCTCTATTTTTTCCCCTCTTAATCCTTTCTGACGAAAGTTGTAGGCTCGAAACGTCAAATACTTTTCCGTTCTTCTCGAACACCAAACTAATAAAACCGGTTTGTTGTTTCCTCACATGTCTTCGTCTCTCGTTTTCTGTAGATTTGAATTATGTGTGTGTGTGTGTGTGTGTGTGTGTTTATACTCTTTTACTCTGTAATAACGAAGCTTCCGTTGGCTGGGCTACGGACACCGCATGTGAGACAGGAGGAAAAATCTGCCTTCGGCCAGTTAACCATACGGCTGACGGTCTCATCTTCGTTTGCAAGAGCAACATCAAGTGTCTTTAAATACACTTGCACGTGCACACGCACTCAGACACATACACGCACACACACACACACACACATGCATCTAGATTCTTCTTGTAGTGCACACAACTTGGAAGTCCATTACATTCTGTTCTTCCAGTTGGACAGTTGATAATCAAGATGGCCAACGAAATTACTTCCCCGGCGTTTTTGCTAGCTCCCAGTATTTCTATTGGTGACTAAAGGTGGGTTTGAACTTAGACCCTGCAGAGACGAATTAGATATTGCAATGCAGCTTACACGACCGGTGCTCTAACAACCCGCTAGGAGACGGAGAGAGAGAGAGAGAGAGAAACAGGAGACAGAGAGAATAAAGAGAGAGAATGGATGACTTTTCGAAACCGAGAGAGAGAGGGAGAGAGAGAGAGAGAGAGAGAGAGAGAGAGAGAGATTTTCGATGTTTTTTGTTTGTTATGTTATGTGTGTTGTTGTTGTGGTCATGTGTCACGTGGTCCCTTTAGATTTATAATGTCTGACATATTGTTGTCAACGTAACTTTGTTAAAAAGCTGATGAGCCCCGAATAGAGAACGCCATCGTCGACCACACCACCACCACCACCACCGCCGCCGCCGCCACCACCACCACCACCACCACCACCACAACCACCACCACCAACAACAACAACACTACTATGATGATCATCATCATGATAGCCACTACCACCACTAACATTATTGCTGCTACCACTAGTACTACCACCAATACCTCTACGACATCCATCAACACCAATTCGACCACATTAACCCCACCTCCTTCACCACAATCGCTAAAAGAAGACCTGTCATCACGTTCACTAATTCAACACCTATCACCCCTCCATCCCCCACCGTCACCACCACCACCACCACCACCACCACCACCACCACCACCACCACCAATACCACGATCCCAATAGCTACTCAGATATGCATTCACGCGCATACGCATACGCACGCATAAGCACACATCACTGCTAACGCACATGCACGCATAGGCATACATATGCACACACAAACAGAAACACATACCCCGATAAATACACACACACAAACACACACACGCACACACACACACACACATATATATAAAGTCAGACGTACGAACAATCACATGCATAAATATATACCTTCATATACATATGCAAACTTACACAAACGTACACATGCATTTGCATATAGGATACATATACATATATCTACATATATGTGTGTGTGTATATATATATATATATACACGCACACACGCACACTCACTCCTCCTCCTACGCCCCCCTGGCATCCCTGTCTGTCAGTCAAATCTTTTCCATCTTCACTTTTGTCTGTCACTTCTGGTCTTTGTCTTTATTAACAACAACAATAACAATTAGTAGTCTTGCCGTCACTGTACCACCACCGCCACCACCACCACCACCACCACCACCACCACTAATGTTACGGCGCTCCCACTTTCACCAGACCACCACACCGCCACCACTGCCACACGACCACGACCACGACGACCACGACCTCTACCACTCTAGGACCACCATCACACCACCGCCACAATCATTACCACGACCACCACAGTATCGCCACGACCACCACTACTACACGACGATGACGACGAAGACGACGACGACGACCACCACCACCACCACCACCATCACCACCACCACAACGACCACAAGGACAACCGTCATCAACACCACCACCATTACCATCACTACCACAATTATAACCATTGACGTTACCACCTGCACAACCCTTAATGATACCACCACCACTACCACCGCCCCCCCCACCACATTATTGCCATCATCAAAGCATCCCCACCACCACCACCAGTGCCGTTCCCGTCACACCGCCGCCGCTGCGCTCTGCCGTCTCAAACGGCACAAACTTCAGACCAGATGGTGGTGTTAAGCAAGGCGACGTGTTACCTCCACGACTGTTATCTTAGAGAGGGACGATTGGGTGCAGTGTTTAGCGTGCAGTAGAGGAGGTTATTTTTTTTTGAGAGGTGGGGGGAAGGGCTAGGGGTTGCGAGATAGAACGCACGGGTGTTTTGTGGTGATGGTGGGGTGGATGGTAAGGATGCTGGTTAGGTGGGAGTGGTGACATCGATGGTGGCGTCGAGGATAAGGGTTGGTGGCGATGATAATGTCGAGGATGGCGTTACAGAAACACTGTGGTGTATATGATGATGATGATGATGAGGATGATGATGATGATGATGATGTTGGTGATGATGATGGTGATGATGACGACGACGATGGGAACGATGAAGACAACGTGACACAATGTACATGAGGACGACAACGACGACGACGACGGCGAGCACGATGATGATGATGATGATGATGATGAGGAGGAGGAGGAGGAGGAGGATGAGGCTGATGAGGATGTGTATGATGATGACGACGACGACGACAAAAGAAGAAGAAAAACAAGAAGATGATGATGATGATGATGATGATGAGGATGATGTGTATGATGTGTATGATGACGACGACGACGACAAAAGAAGAAGAAGAAGAAGAAAAACAAGATGATGATGATAATGATGACGTCGATGGTGTTGACGGTGATGACGATGATGATGATGACGGTGATGATGATATTAATGTCACACTAACACGCTACAACCTAATGTATATGACCAATGACACACATACGCCATTTTGCAATCACAGATTATTGTCAAGGTGTTAGCGTGTGAGATATAGCCCACGGCACTTCTTACCAGTCTGCCCGCCTGCCTGCCTTCCCGCCTGCCTGCCTGCCCGCCTGCCTGCCTGTGAATCTGTCTGTCTTACTGTCTGCCTGTCTGTCTCTTCAACCAAGTGCGTTTTGTTTTTAAAATATATTTTCATTCGTGTAGAAAAATAAAATAAAACAAAATATGCTTCAACACACGAATTCACATAAAGAATCTTACAAACCAAATACGAAAACGATATATATATATATATATATATATATATATATACTTTTATTCTTTTACATGTTTCAGTCATTTGATTGCGGCCATGCTGGAGCACCACATTTAGTCGAGCAAATCGGCTCCAGGACTTATTCTTTGTAAGCTTAGTACTTATTCTATCGGACTTCTTTGCTGAACCGCTAAGTTGCGAGGGTGTAACCACACCAGCATCAGTTGTCAAGCGATAATATATATATTATCTGTCTGTGAGGGCGCCAGGCTTAGTGGCTGGGGTGTTCGGCTCACGTTCGTGAGGTCATGAGTTCGATTCTCGATGATGCGTTATGTCCTTGAGCAAGAAACTTCATATCACGTTGCTCCAGTCTACTCAGCTGGCAAAAAAGAATTGTACCAGTAATTCAAAGGGGGCCAGCCTTGTCACATCCTGTTTCACGCTAAATCTTCCTCAGAACTATTTTAAGCGTGTCTGCGGAGTGCTCAGCCACTTGCACGTTAATTTCAGGCTGTTCCATTGATCAGCTCAACTGGAAGCCTGGTCGTCATTGTGTCCTACGGAGTGCCAGTTAGATATATCTGTCAATAAATATACACACATATAAACATACATATACATATATACATAGTATATATATATATATATATATATATATATATATATATATATATATATATATATATATATATATATATATATATATATACATGCAAACACGCATTCAGGCACACGCATTGTGACTTTCATGAGTGGTGTAAAAATGCCTGTTGGAGAGAAATGTCAGGGAACTTAAATTTACTCAATGTGTGATAAAAAAATGATGGAGGCGATCGAAAAGTGAGGAAGACGAGGAAACGTGAGAAAAATCAGGCATCCATAATTATATATAGAGAGATCCATATATATATATATATATATATAAACACACACAGGTCTATCTATCTATCTATCTATCTATCTATCTATCTATCTATCTATCTATCTATCTATCTATCTATCTATCTGTTCTCTCTCTCTCTCTCTCTCTCTCTCTCTCTCTCTCTCTCTCTCTCTATATATATATATATATATATATATATATATAAATATAAATATATATATATATATATATATATATATATATATATATATATATATATATATATATATATATATATATATATATTTATGTATATATATATATATATATATTTATGTATATCTACATATGTTAGTTTGCGCTGTAATTAATTATATTTTAGTTTTATCTCTGCCCGATTTCTAAGGAATCAGCATCATAAGCGAAATAATTTCGTATTTATGTTTGGTAAAAAGTACAAAAAACTTTGAATAATCATGTTAGTGATGTAAAACCATTTCATTTTGATGGAGCTGGAACGTTATAATGTGAGGCTGTTAGTATTTTGATCTCATTACCATTTAAAGTCCGTTTTCCATGCCGGCATGAGATGGAATATTCTGAAAAAAATAATTAAAAAAAAAATTGAAGAAAATTTTTCTTTTAAGAACATTAAATAAATGTAATAGACTACTATTCAATTTTACCCATTAGCTACTTTAAAATGATTTAAAAACTATTTGATTTGTGATGGCACAAAAAAAAAAACAAAAAAAAAACATAAAAGAATTCTCGATGTGCGTTGAACTTGGAGCCTTTATGAAACAATATTTTCATTTTCTCTGAGAGGAAATTTTTGTAACTATCTGTACACTGTTTAGAAGGTTCGGAGTGTTGTAATATATTACAAAGAATTTTACGCTCCTGTCATTTTTTAACGACCATATTCATTTTATAAGCTTATAGATTACGCAAAGCATGTCTATGTTGATTATAATGTTGTTTAAAATTGTTTACAGTTAGCATAGCATAAACTTTGGATACTGAACTACTAGTTGTAAATATTTTTACACAATATACAATCGATTCGAAAGACACGAATTATTTAATGAGCAGTTAGCAACATCAAAATAGTTACATGGCAAGGAAGTATTAGATATCAAAAGTTGCTTAACATTTTTACATTTGAGTATGTTATTTCTGTTGTATAATTATATTTAAATGGAAGATAAATTTGAGATCATTTCTATTAAAAATGGTATAATACCTATGATTCTTCAGGTAGGGTTATCTAAAAAACAAAAGAAATGTTTAGCGACACATGTATTTACACTATGAGTGAACGGTGTACTGAACCAAATAATTTTACTTTTCATATTTTTATGTCTGAGAACTGACATTATTTATATTCCATCTCTAAAGTAATACAAGAATTGATATAGGGAAAGTACGCGGAAGAGAGGGCGAGC
>NC_142945.1:2957678-2960178 GCF_046866305.1 Octopus bimaculoides
TACCCTGGTGGTTTCACACTACACCTGGCTCCCATTTGACGCCATTTCAAATACCAACCAAGTCAGATTAGTATGAACAACATACCACTGAAATTACTATCCAATAGCAACGTCTTCGCCCAAGGGACACAACTAAAGAGGGCGCTGCAACATCCCCCCTCCGCACCCCCCCTCCGCACCCCCCTCCTACACTGTCTCTGTCTGTCTGTGTGTCGACACCTAACCAATGAGTTTTATTAGTAGACAAGACAGTAAATAATCACCATTGAACAAACCATTTAGCCTGTGGGTGGGTGGGGGGGAAGGCGGGGGGTTAAAGATGATTGTATTGGTTGTAGTGTGAGTGGTGGGGATTGTGGTGATGTTGGTGGTGTTGATAGCGGTGTTGGTGGTAGTGAGATAATGTTGGTGTTGGTGGTAGTATGGCTGTCGTGGATGTGGGTGTTGGTAGCATCATTAGTGAAGGAGGTAGTTATGGCGTTGGTGGTGGTGGTGGTTGTAGTGGTAGTGTTGGCGGTAGTAGTACTACTGTCAACGTTGCTGGTTTTGGTGGTGATGGTGTTGGTGGTAGTGTTGGCGGTGGAGTGAATTGTTGGTAAAGGTGGTGGTGGAGGTAGTGGTATTAACAACGGTGATATGGTGTTGGTGATGCTGCTGATGATTATAGTCGAACGTGGCTGAAAATCTTCCTCACCCCCTTTTGCTGAAGGCCCTTGCCCTTGGAGTTCAGGGAGATCTTGGATGGCGGGATTCTTTGAGGGGTCTTAAAAGGTCTTCCGGTATCAGGAGGATTGTATCATCGTCATAACCACTGCTGCCGCCACCGCCTTCGCCACCGCCTCCGCCTCCGCCTCCGCCTCCGCCTCCGCCTCCGCCTCCGCCTCCGCCTCCGCCGCCTCCGCCTCCGCCGCCTCCGCCGCCGCCGCCACCGCCTCCGCCTCCGCCGCTGCCGCCTCCGCCGCTGCCGCCTCCGCCGCTGCCGCCTCCGCCGCTGCCGCCTCCGCCGCTGCCGCCTCCACCGCCGCCTTCGCCGCCTCCGCCGCCTCCGCCGCCTTCGCCGCCTCCGCCGCCTCCGCCGCCACCTCCGCCGCCACCTCCGCCGCCGCCTCCGCCGCCTCCGCCGCCTCCGCCGCCTCCGCCTCCACTACACCTCCGCTCCACCTTCACTCCACCTCCAGTCCACCTCCGCCGCCTTGCTTCCACCTCGGCCGCCACCGTCTCCACCTCGGCTGCCACCGCCTTCGCCTCGGCCGCCGCTGCCGCCGTTTCCATCCCCACTTCCACTGCCACCACCACTTTTGATTCTAGAAATATTTCAAAGGAAATATTCCTAGGAGAAAGTCTGTTTCCGCTTCTGTTTATATTTCGATTAAAGCAGAGTCACTTTTGTAAAAGTCCAGTGGTTATGTCGGAGGGTCTACAACAGCAACAGACGCTAATCTATCTAATATTCTCTCTTTTTTGTTGGACGATCTTTGATTGAAATATCTGTAACGATAAGAAACAGTTCTTTCCTATTTAGCAAAATAAATCAAAGTGGTCATACCTGCGTATGTACCTACGTGTTTATTTATGTATGTGTATCTATGTATGATACACACACACTCACACACATGCACACACATATGTCTATATATATGTGTGCGTGTGTATGTATATATATATATGTGTATGTATATATATATATACATACATATATATATGTATTAGCGCAACTTACATCCGTAACTAGCACCCAAAATAGTTACATTGTTTTTCCTTGCGATTTCTGTGGCAGAATGAATTTACTAAATAATGCTTACCTACAGCCTACTATACCAGGGGGGATAGTGGGAGTCAAGAATGGGGAAAAGATAGATAGTTAGATCTACATTCATCATTATTACATTTTAAAGATTATTTGCAGCATATTGTCTCCAACTCTTAAGAATTAAGCCCTTTGGGGGTTAACAGTTAAATTCCTGCTAGTGATGATAAATTAAAGAAATGTCAGATATTCTTCCTGGCCTTTATATTACTGAGACCAAAAGTCTAGCCTTATCTACATAAAAAGGCATGTCAGGGAACAGCTAGTAAGAGAATGATAGAAGAAGAAGGTGATAACAAGGGTGAGGAAGGGGTGGTCAAATAAGACACATACACAAACGGAAGATTTGAACCAACAGCCTGACGGTTATTAGCCGGACGCCCTAAACCACTACGCTACGCACCTCTGCGCTGGTGTTTTCTCTAATAATAAATCTTTTTCAGCGTTCATTAAACACAATAATAATAATAATAATAATAATAATAATAATAATAATAATAATAATAATAACAATGATAATATGTCTTGTCTAAATTAGAAGCATTTCCACTCTGATACACACCTTCCAGTCACCAAGGAATATTTTATATAACAACATTTGTCAAAAGTGGGCTTTTTTTATAATTCTAAAGCAATATTTCTGTTTGTTTGTCTTGTTTTGTGTTTTTTTTATTCGTAAATAAAATAAAAAAA
>NC_142945.1:2967678-2970178 GCF_046866305.1 Octopus bimaculoides
TCTTTAGCTAAGACTGAACCACGGAGCTCTAACTAAGAAAGCGTTTTTAGACATCATTCAATATAATTAAATACGTTAACTTTTAAAGAAACGAGAGTTATGGAAGCTGGTTGGAAATGAAATAGCCTTGGAATGAGTTCTGAATCTTGTAAAAGAGTGGAAGAGAGTTTCCGTAGAAACAACAACAGTAACAACATTAACAGTGGCACCACCACCGTCTTTTCTTTAGTCGCATTTCCGTTTCTCTTCTTCTTTCCCTCCTCCATACTTTTTTCTTCTTCTTTCCCTCCTCCATACTTTTCTCTTCTTCTTTCCCTCCTCCATACTTTTCTCTTCTTCTCTCCCTCCTCCATACTTTTTTCTTCTTCTTTCCCTCCTCCATACTTTTCTCTTCTTCTTTCCCTCCTCCATACTTTTCTCTTCTTCTTTCCCTCCTCCATACTTTTCTCTTCTTCTTTCCCTCCTCCATACTTTTCTCTTCTTCTTTCCCTCCTCCATACTTTTCTCTTCTTCTTTCCCTCCTCCATACTTTTCTCTTCTTCTTTCCCTCCTCCATACTTTCTCTTCTTCTCTCCCTCCTCCATACTTTTCTCTTCTTCTTTCCCTCCTCCATACTTTTCTCTTCTTCTTTCCCTCCCTCCATACTTTTCTCTTCTTCTTTCCCTCCTCCATACTTTTCTCTTCTTCTCTCCCTCCTCCATACTTTTCTCTTCTTCTTTCCCTCCTCCATACTTTTCTCTTCTTCTCTCCCTCCTCCATACTTTTCTCTTCTTCTTTCCCTCCTCCATACTTTTTTCTTCTTCTTTCCCTCCTCCATACTTTTCTCTTCTTCTCTCCCTCCTCCATACTTTTTTCTTCTTCTTTCCCTCCTCCATACTTTTCTCTTCTTCTTTCCCTCCTCCATACTTTTCTCTTCTTCTTTCCCTCCTCCATACTTTTCTCTTCTTCTTTCCCTCCTCCATACTTTTCTCTTCTTCTCTCCCTCCTCCATACTTTTCTCTTCTTCTCTCCCTCCTCCATACTTTTCTCTTCTTCTCTCCCTCCTCCATACTTTTCTCTTCTTCTCTCCCTCCTCCATACTTTTCTCTTCTTCTCTCCCTCCTCCATACTTTCTCTTCTTCTTTCCCTCCTCCATACTTTTCTCTTCTTCTTTCCCTCCTCCATACTTTTTTCTTCTTCTTTCCCTCCTCCATACTTTTCTCTTCTTCTTTCCCTCCTCCATACTTTTCTCTTCTTCTTTCCCTCCTCCATACTTTTCTCTTCTTCTTTCCCTCCTCCATACTTTTCTCTTCTTCTCTCCCTCCTCCATACTTTTCTCTTCTTCTTTCCCTCCTCCATACTTTTTTCTTCTTCTTTCCCTCCTCCATACTTTTCTCTTCTTCTCTCCCTCCTCCATACTTTTCTCTTCTTCTTTCCCTCCTCCATACTTTCTCTTCTTCTTTCCCTCCTCCATACTTTTCTCTTCTTCTTTCCCTCCTCCATACTTTTCTCTTCTTCTTTCCCTCCTCCATACTTTTCTCTTCTTCTCTCCCTCCTCCATACTTTTCTCTTCTTCTCTCCCTCCTCCATACTTTCTCTTCTTTCCCTCCTCCATACTTTTCTCTTCTTCTTTCCCTCCTCCATACTTTTCTCTTCTTCTCTCCCTCCTCCATACTTTCTCTTCTTCTCTCCCTCCTCCATACTTTTCTCTTCTTCTTTCCCTCCTCCATACTTTTCTCTTCTTCTTCTCTCCCTCCTCCATACTTTTCTCTTCTTCTTTCCCTCCTCCATACTTTTCTCTTCTTCTTTCCCTCCTCCATACTTTTCTCTTCTTCTTTCCCTCCTCCATACTTTTCTCTTCTTCTTTCCCTCCTCCATACTTTTCTCTTCTTCTTTCCCTCCTCCATACTTTTCTCTTCTTCTTTCCCTCCTCCATACTTTTCTCTTCTTCTCTCTCTTCTTCTTTTTACCTGTCGGCAATTCAGGTGGATTTGTAGTTATTTGGTAGAACTCTGCTGCATCGGCATGGAAATGTTGGTGAAGTCTTTTACTGCTACTGCTGCTGCTTCTGTTGTTGTTATTGAGGATGGTACTGGTGGTGGTGGTCACGATGACAACGATGATGACGATGATGACGTTGATTGTATTAGTCTGTTAAAATATTTCGTGCATTGTACACAGGCGATTCCTCGGTGTAAGAGACTTCGAAACACCAAAGTGTTTCGACCTCGTTGTATGACTCCTCAGCCACAGCTACTCTGGAATCGATAGTATTGATTAATCTGTCATGAAATTGTTGGCTTTACTCCTAAACCCTTTTCTATTGTAGACAAGAAACATGGAATTTGTGGCTAGTGGGGTCAGTCGATTACATCAGCCGTAACAGTTGACAGGTACCTATATTATCAACCCCGAAAAGCAAAGTGGATCCCAGCGGAATTTGAACTCAGAAAGTAAAGGTCTGAAGAAATACTGCGAAGCATTTCTTCGAGCGTGGTAACGATTCTGCCAAATCGCTGAA
>NC_142945.1:2982268-2984768 GCF_046866305.1 Octopus bimaculoides
ATATATATATATATATTATATGTGTATGTATGTGGTTATATATCAGTGTGAGTGTATATGTGTGTGAGTGTGTGTGTATGAATTTGAGTCTGTGTTTGGTGTTTATGCATATATGTGTATTACATACGCAAAAAAAGTCTGTTGCTAAATACAAATATACACGAGCGTGCGTACACATACACACACACACACGCACACATGTGTATACCCATATATACCTCTGAATACATGTATATGCATGTATGTTTGTATATATATGTATGTGTGTGTGTGTGTGTACGTACGGATTTATGCATAAATTTTATATCCGTCCGTGCGTGTTTGTTGTTTGACTATATATATATATATATATATATATATATATATATATATATATATATATACATAATATATATATGTATGTATGTTTATATGTACATACGTAAATATGTATGCTTGCCTGTATGTGAAAGAAGTTTGTTGCTAAACAACACTTTTTAAACACACACAAACACACAAATCATAAAAAAGAGATGTAAGACAAAACAAAATTCAATAGTTAGAAAGCATCAACAAGAACAAACACAACGACGACAGCAGCGCCACCACCCCAGCAACAATTGCAAAGGAAAGAAAAAACATCTGAAGGAACCATAGTAATAGAATGGAGGGGAAAAAAAGTGAAGCGAAGACGGTTCTGAAAATGTTGGAGTTGAGAAGGAAAGATTTTGGACAGATTAAGAGATGAAGGTGAGTTGACTTAAGGACTGTCCGCCATTAAATGTGTCTCTTAGGAATTACTACCTATATATATATATATATATATATATATATATATATATATATATATATAAACATAAATTGATATATATATATATATATATATATATGTATATTTATAGGTGTGTCTGTGTATATATGCATATTTATATACATATATACATATACATACAAACATAATACATACATACAAACATATATATATATATATATATATATATATATATATATATATATATATATATATATATTTGTAGATCTCATCTGGCATACAATGGTGGATACAGGCAAAATGTATATATGTTTACATACATGTTTATTCATACATACGTACTTATATATATATGCATAATACATACATACATACATATATACATACACATATACATATAGATGTATATATATATATATATATATATATATATATATATATATATATATATATATATATATATATATATATATATATATATATATATATATATATATATCAGTCTGTCTGTTTGTCTGTTTGTCTTTCTCTCTATCCACTTACCGATATACGTTTATGCGTGTATTCCCGAAGAGTAATTGCAATCCTCCTGATTCTAATAATCTACATTTATAACGAATTGCATGCATAAAACCTTTTATGAATTCTGTTCTATGTTTCTGCCAAAAGGAAGAGTGATTATAACTGGTCCTCCGTCAGTCACGACGACGAATGTTCCAGATGATCCGATTAACGTGCAAGTGGCTGAGCACTCCACATATACTCGTACCCTTAACGTAGTTCTCAGGGAGATTCAGCGCGACACAGAATGTAACAAGGCTTGCCCTCGTGAATTACAGGTACTACTTGTTATCTGAATGAACTGGAGCAATGTGAAATAAAGTGTCTTGCTTAAGGACCCAACGCACTGCCGGGTATCGAACTCATAACTTTATGATCATGAGCCGATTACCTTAACTACGAAGACACGCACCTTCACGGAACGGTGATTAGGGTCAGTTGGGTACCATTGCGACATCTGTTCCACTCATCTGGAAACAAGTTTTTTTTTTTTTGTCTTTTAGAATTTGTCTTATTTTATTTTATATGATATTCTTGCAGTTAAGGCTTTATAGGCTGTCGGAAGTGAGGTCCAGTCCCTGTTGAGGGTTGGTGTCCTGTGAGCCAAAATGACCGCGAGGGTCATTTAATATTCCGACTGTATCAACATAATAGGACTAAATTTTTATTGTTCTTTATGAATTTCGTTAAGTATTCTCCTCAAATTACTTTAAATATTTCTTATTAAAAAGCAATAATGGCATAAAAGAACGATGAAATTATAGCTTTTATATCAAGATTAAAAAAAAATAATAATACTTTTTGATTTTATTTATTTGTATACATATGTATTTGTTTATTTATTTGTATACATATGTATTTGTTTATTTATTTGTATACATATGTATTTGTTTATTTATTTGTTTATTTGCTTGTTTGTTTCTTGCTTTCTTTTTTTTTATTAAGTTACTTATTTAAATATACATCGATAAACTTTATTTATCACAATTTAATTGCAACGAAAAAAAAAACATAAAAGGAAAAAAAAAACGCTTTGGATTAAGCAGCAGAAGTTTACACAATAGGGATCGATAAATTATCAACGATTCCATGACAAGGTTAAAGATATATAAAATCAGCAACCTCTGATCCACGGGAAGATTCTTTATTCTCTGTAATTCTTCAATTAATTCCTTTTTTTAGATTTTT
>NC_142945.1:3000768-3003268 GCF_046866305.1 Octopus bimaculoides
AAAGTACACGTACCCTCATTATTAACAGCCTCGGATTGAATAACACACCACGTCATCTATTTGTATTATTTGAAATATTCTGTGTGTTATTGATGGTGGTCGCAAATAAATCGCTCCTACGTTGATATGGGCCGTACATTAAGTGTTGGTTTACACGTGGTAGATGACATAAACAAATGCTGTAAACATTTGTAATAAATCAATCATATTTTATAGGGGTTTATCAATGCATTTTACAAGGTATCTTTTATACAATTATTTTTCAAAAATTTCATCATTGTTTCTTCGATTCGACTTATTGTATAATTTTTTTTTTTTTAATCTACGTTTCGAAGTTTTAACTATAAAGGAAGCGACATCTAAGACTGTTGAAGCATTTAATTTTAGCTTCTCTAACATAATTTTCAAACACAGTCGAGAAACAATTACTTATGTAAGTCGTTCGTCGGTTTCGTTCTTGTTAATATTCGGCAGATAATATAAGGCAGCGAGCTGGCAGAATCGTTAGCACGCTGGGCAAGATGTTTTGCGGTAATGCGTGCGTCGTTACATTGTGAGTTCAAATTCCGCTAAGGTCGATTTTGTCTTTCATCCTTCCGGGGTCGATAAAACAAGTACCAGTTTAGCACTGGTGTTGATGCGATCAACGAGACCCCTTCACACAAAATTTCAGGCCTTGTGCCTATAGTAGAAAGGATTATTATTATTATTATTAATGCGGTGAGCTGGAAGAATTGTTGGCACACCGGGCCAAATGCTTAGCGGTATTTCGTCCGTCTTCACGTTCTGAGTTCAAATTCCGCTGAGGTCGACTTTACCTTTCATTCTTTTGGGGTCGATGAAATAAGTACCAGTTACGCATTGGGGTCGATGTAATTGACTTACCTCTTCCCCGCAAATTTCAGGCCTTGTACCTATAATAGAAAGGATTGTTATTATTATTATTATTATTATTATTATTATTATGCAGTGTGTGTGTGTGTGTGTGTGTGGTTTATTAGACCCGCCACGTGTAGTCAGGTGTCAAACGACTTGTTTTAGCACAGCTGTCAAAGGAAACACAATAGCTAAAGGTGTTGAAAAAGATTCCAGGATGTTTAATTCCTTTTGTTTGTTTTTTTATTTAAGCAGACAGCAGTCGAAGAGGTGCGGGAAAAAGATCACAAAATAAAATGAACAAATAAAATCTATATACATACATGCGTACATATCTACACACACACACGCCTGCGCACGCGCACATGTATATATAAAACGTACATATATATGAATATATGTATGTTTATATAATATGAGAAACACACACGTAACATTGATATATACATATAAATATATGTCATACATATTTATAATATACATCTATCTATCTATCTATCTATCTATCTATCTATCTATCTATCTATCTATCTATCTCTCTCTATATATATACATATGGACATATATGTTGATATATGTGTGTGTGTGCGTGTATATGTGTGTGTATGTTCATAAATCTGTTGACCCATATGTATATATATATATATATATATGTGTGTGTATGTGTGTGCGTTATAGATACACACTCATACTCTCTCACACACACATTTAGATATTTGTAGAGAGAAAGAGAGAGAGAGAAAAAAAAGGAGAGTGAGAAAGAGAGAAGGAGAGAGAGAGTTATATTTAAGTTTTTTTTCTTGTTTATTTGTTGTTTGAACTTCAACTTTGAAGAAAACCCAAGTTCCTTAAATTTCTCCATTTTTCTTGTAAACAGAAAAGAATGGTTTTGTGGTTTTTCTTTGGTTTTTGTCTCGTTTCTTCTTTAATCCTTTTACTTCTGCCGAAACAGGCTTTCACACACACACACAGACACACACACACACACACACACCAGTGTTTTCCCTTATGCATATATGTTAATATGTGCGTTTATATATATATATATATATATATATATATATATATATATATATATATATATATATATATATATATATATATATACATACATACATACATACGTACATACATATGCATACACACACATACACTTAGTGACGGTTTCTATCACACACCAAGACATATTCACGTAGACACACACATACAGTCTCTCTCTTTCTAACGCGCGTACGCACACACAAAGATACACATACACACATTCTCACTCTCCCTCTCTCTCTCTCTCTCTCACACACACACACAAACAATTCTTACATCAACAATTTATAGAAAATCTTCAGGGAGAAATTTACTCACGTTAAACAAGTTCTTCATAATTGGTGTCAACTCCATAACCTGCTTCGAGAGACAAATATTATTTACAGCTGTTTCGCTAACACCAATCTTTGTTGTTATTGCTGTTGTTGTTGAGGATCTGTTTTGCAGCGAATTCTGGCAGTTGTTGTTGTTGTTGTTATTGTATTGGTTTCGTTAAAAATTTTTTTTAAACAAAAATTATTTGTTTTTATTTTTTCTCTTTGTTTTTTTTAGCAGGTGAACGTTCATCACGTGACTTCGCTAC
>NC_142945.1:3008268-3025768 GCF_046866305.1 Octopus bimaculoides
GTGGTGGTGGTGGTGGCAGTGGTGGTAGATGTGGTTGTAGTGGTTGTGGTGATGGTGGTAGTGGTGTTGGTAATGGTTGTGGTGCTGGTAATGATTGTCGTGGTGGTAGTGGTAGTTGTGGCGTTGGTGGTGAAGGTGATGTTGGTGGCGGTGGTAGTGGTGGTGATGATGGTGATGGTAACGAAGTTGGCGGTGGTGGTGATGGTGGTAGTGGTGATGGTAGTAGTGGTGACGGTGGTGGTGGTTGTTGTTATTGTGGTGGTGGTGGTGGTGGTGGTGGTGATAGTGACAGTGGTGGTAGTTTTAGTAGTTGTGTGATAGTCGGCGATGACAAACAAATATGAAATCCATCCTGCACTCCAGCCATGACCAATACGTTTACTATATAAAAGACATAGCCATCCTTATGGAAAACAGTAATGTGTGATTCAAGGGAATTCGGCTTCTGTTTTTAGCAAATCGAACGACCGCACACAGAGTCACCCTCCCCCACCGCCCCACCAACGTTGCCAAGCAGTTTTGTGATTGTTGCTGATGTTGTTGTCGTTGTTGTTAGAGAGTGCAGTGTATGTATGTAACCTTTGACATGACCTCACCTGCCCATCACTTACACCGACCCCCCGACCCCCGACCCCGCCATCAGATGCAGGTCAGCTTAATTAGATTAGAGTGGTTGCATTGATTGTTTCATGTCTCGTAACCAGGAACTGAATGTAAGACACACGGACGTGTATCGGGTACCGGGGTGGGTGGGGGTGTTGCTTTGGTTGTGTTGTGTGTGTATGTGTGTATATGCGTGTGCAAGAGAAAGAGAGAGAGAGAGAGAGAGAGAGAGAGAGAGATAGAGAGAGAGAAAGAGAGAGAGAGAGAGAGAGAGAGAGACAAAGAGAAATTGTTGGGGTATCGAGGAGGAGGTAGAAATGGAGTAGATGGTAGAGATTATAGAAAGATAGATATAAAGACAGACAGACAGACACATAGATAGATTGATGGACTGATAGATAGATAGATTGATGGACTGATAGATAGATAAATTGGTGGACTGATAGATAGATAGATAGATAGATAGATAGATAGATAGATAGATTGATAGATTAATTGATTGATAGATAGATAGATAGATAGATAGATAGATAGATAGACTGAGAGATAAGCAGATAGATAGAAAAGCAGACAGACGTGTATATATATATATAACGAGGAGGAGAGAGGAGAGAAGAAAGAGGAAGATTGAGAGAGTAGGAAGGAAACGGCGGGAGAAAGACAGAAGAGAGTAAGGGAGTAAGTATCTATTTATCTCTACCTTGTTTGGCCCCTCTCCATTCAGACCATTGACAAACAGCATGTGTTTAGTGTGTAGAGGAAGGCCGGTGCACACATATTGAACAAAAATCTATCGTACCCCTGCCCCACAACATACATACGCATATGTATCCATTGTGCCCCCATATATACACACACACACTCATCTAGTGTACCTGCACTTATACACACACCTCTATTGTCACAAGCATTTACCCACGTCACACCAACTTTCATGTGATTAACAGATGCCGGGCAAATTAAAAGCGGACATCTTTCAGATTGGTATTAGCATCACACAAGATCGATAGCACACACACACACACACACACACACACACACACACACACACACACACACACACACACACACACATACACACACGAACACACACACACACACACACGCATACACACACATACACGCAGACACAGACACAGTCACGCATACACACATACATACACGCAGACACATGGACACACACACACACAAACACCTACACATGCATTTATACTCACGTGCGTTCATTCACACAAAAACACACGCACACATATACATTCCCACAGACACACACAAATGCATACGGATAACACATGCACTCACAACCACACACAAACGCAAACACGCACATACATACGTAAATACACACATACATACAAATACACACACAGACTCATTCACACAATCGCAAACACGCACAGCACACACAGTCGCAAACACGTACACATACACATCCACACACAGAGACACACACACACATGTACACATACACAGATACCTTCTCAATCACACGCACAGATTCACACACGCACTCGGACACGCACAGATTCACCCACGCGCTGGGACACGCACAGATTCACCCACGCACAGATTCACCTACGCACTGGGACACGCACAGATTCACACATGCACAAATACTCTCATACACACATACATATACACTCCCGCATGCATACACACAGATACACACACATATGTTAATACCCACTCATACGCATACACAAAGATACACATATTACGGTGTTGATCCACATTCAGCAAATCGCTTGAAACCGAGGCAAGTCCATCACACTAGAATCACGTTAACCATTTTTAAAGACACAGCAAAAAAGGCCTTCAATTCACTTCTTTCTTTCTTTCTTTCTTACTTTCTTTCTTTCTTTCTTTCTTCAGAGTACTGTCTGTTATGAAGAGTCTAAAAGATTCGTCGTATTTCAGTCCAAGCCAGCTCAAGATCGGTGAAGCTAAACAAGATTGGTTCTTGTTTATAGAATTCGGTAAACAAATGATTTTCTGGCGCGTGCCGATGTCTGCTAAACCGATAATAAATCACTATTGAGGACGGAGAACAGCAGGACTTAATATTCATTCTTAATTTAAGGCGGCGAGCTGGCAGAATCGTTAGCATTCTGGGAAAAATGTCCGTCTTTACGTTGAGTTCAAATTCCGCCGCGGTCGGCCTAAATCCTTTCGCGGGTGATAAAACCAATATACATTCTTAATACATCTGGCAGATTCAACCGGCTACAGCTTTGACTGAAGTGACACAACCAAATGGAAACATCGGTGTCTCAAAATCCGCTTACCTCAAGGAACCTAATACGTTGGGAACACATGTTGCCTGAAAAGAGAAGTTGCTCTGCGAAGAGCAAGCACAACAGTGATTAGCATATTCACGTTCGAATTTGCCGGAACGTAACAAGAATGAATCCTTATGTCATTGTTTTAGCTTTCGCTTCCCTCCATGCAAATAAGAATTTATGAATTTGCTATAAATTCTGTTTGCAGTTAGAGGAATGGAGGAATGGTCGGTGACCTGTGAAACGTGTCCTGGTAATCTCCTTTCTTTTTTCTATAACTACTACACCTACCACTAAAAAAACAACCAGAACAACATCAACTACTACTACTACTACTACTACTACTACTACTACTACTACTACTACTACTACTACTACTGCTGCTGCTACTGCTGCTGCTGCTACTACTACTATCACTTAAGCACTATAGCTACAACTACCGATGTACGCACGTGCTTGCACGCATAATATTCATATGTATACCTCTGTTCACACTTGTACACATATTCGTGCCTCCGCATACACACATACACTCAAACACGCACACACGCACACACACACACACACACACAGTTGCATGGATGCCCGCACACATATGCACACACATACAAGCACAAACCCACGCACACTAACACACGTACAGAAGCATACACGTGCGTAGTGTAATATACACACGTACATGCATTGAAAGGGGAAGAGAAGAAGAGAGAGAGAGAGAGGCAGTGAGTGAATGAATAATAGAGAGAGGGAGAGAGCGAGTGAGTGAGGGAGAGAGAGAGAGAGAGGGGAGAGAGTAAGCAACTGATAGAGGGAAAGTTAGAAAAAAGGGAAATAGAAAGGCGTGTATGCACGTACATTTCTAAATACATACATACATACATACATACATATATATATATATATATATATATATATATATATACATGCATGCCATTATGTATATTTATAAATGTATGTATATGTATGTGTGTGTATATATATATATATATATATATATATATATATATATATATATATATATATATATATATATATATATATATATACATATACATACATATATATACACACACACACACACACACACACACACATATATATATATATATATATATATATATATATCCTGCCTTCTTTCTCTCCCTGTCTTTGTCTCTTCCACTCCCCCTGTCTCTCTCTCTCTCTCTCTCTCTCTCTCTCTCTATATATATATATATATATATATATATATATATATATTTATACATACATACATAGAGAGAGAGAGAGTGAGTGAGAAAGAAGCGTGGAAGATTGAGGAGAGCGATGTGCTTTAGAAGAAAGGGGGTAGGTTGGGGGGTCAGGTAAGTAGATATGTGTGTGTGTGTGTGTGTGTGTGTGTATGTGTGTGTGTGTGTGTGTGTGTGTATGTGTGTGTGTGTGGTGTAATCTGATATTCAATTCATTTCGACAGTAAAATGTCGTCAAGTTATAAATATGTTGATTGTATCAGAGAGGGGAAATTGATTGGGAAATACGGCAGCAACAACAACAACAACAACCTGACAAACATTGATAACACGGGAAAAACCTACACACAAACATAACATATTGCAATAACAACGACGACGACGATGATGACGATGATGATGATGATGACGATGATGATGACGATGATGTTGAGGTTGATAGAAGAAGGGTGTGAGGGGGTGGGTGGGTGGTTGATGAATAAAGTGAAAGAAAAAAGAAAAAGAATTTTGTTAGATGATGAAAGAGATTCATATATGCACGCATGTGTATGGGTATATATATATATATTCATACATGTATGTATACGTATATATACATTCATATATATATATATATATATATATATATATATATATATATATATATATATATATATATATAGTGAGAATTTACAAAAAAAAAAAACAAAAGACGGAGACGTTTGTGTAAACAACAAACAGATGTATTAGTTTAACGCTCGGGAAGTGAGAAAGTCTTTTACGTTTCGAGCCTACGTTCTTCGACAGAAAGGAACACAGAAATAAACAGGGAGAGAAAATAGAAAAAAATGGATGTATATAGCTAGATATATATCCATATCTATCTATCTATCTATCTATCTATCTATCTATCTATCTATCTATCTATCTATCTATCTATCTATCTATCTATCTATCTATCTATCTCTATACGTATATGTGCATATACATACGCATATGTGCACAGATATATTTATATGTAAATACCCAGATACGGAAACACACGCACAAATGCATATAAATAAAAAAAATAGCTACAATAGAAAATTCATAGTTAAAAAGAATGCTGTCCATTCACTTTACAGAGTTTAACAAAATATATTAAAAGTTTCCAAAACGCAAGTTTGTTTCAGTTATGAATATACCTCTTCACAGAAATAAGGGGGGGGGGGCGTGTTATATATATATATATATATATATGAGATCCCTTTGCAAATACTGATAGGGCACAGAAAGTGTGTCAATAGCCAAGTGGAAGAGATGTCTTCCTGGGGGCTACAAGCTATAGTAGCATCAATCCTTAAGGGTCAACCACATTTAAGTGGCAAATATACTTCACCATGTATATAGAGACAGACAGACAGACAGACACACACACACACACACACACACACACACACACACACACACACATATATATATATATATATATATAACAACAACAACAACATCGACGACGACGACGAAGACCAGAAATGAAACGAGAACCACGGGAACGAAATATCGGAAATGAAAAGCTTTTCACTTTAAATTTTACTTGAAGATAAATGTGAAACAACAACAACAACAACAGTAACTACATGAATAACAACCACCAAAAAGTCGCATCAACAACCACAACAACAACAATAACAAAATCTTAAAAAGAAAGAAACAAAGAGAAAAAAGAATGTGGGTGACAACGATAAACAACACCAGAAATAAACCTGCAACAACAATAAGAAGAAGAATACTGACGAATAAGAAGAGACATGATGATTGTAATGACTGAGACAAGAAGAAGAAGAAGAGCAACAACAAAAATGAGTTTGGCAAACAGTTCTTCTGCATTGGAAAGGTGAAACGCGAAATCTGGTTAAAAGGAATAAAAGAATAAATAATAAAATGGTGGAACAGAATGAAAATAGACGACGGGAGCGGTGGTGGGGGAGGCGGGATCGACGGCGGTGGCGGCGGTGGCGATGATGAAGAAAACGAGAACTAGAACAATGACAATGATTTGTGCAATGATAAGAGAATCAAATAAGAATGGTAACAACTGCAAGAACAACAACAACAGCGACGACGACGACGACGACGATGTTTTAAGATTAACACGAACAACAACAACAACAATTATAATAATGTCTTGTGAAATGTCAAACCACCACTGACAACAACAACAACAGCAACAACAATGGTAGAACATACGACAACGCTGTCATCGTCGTTGATGATGATGATGATGATGATACAGGTGGTGGTGGTGGTGGTGATGATGATGATGATGATGATGATGATGGTGGTGATGGTGATGACTTAAATATGACGGAAAAGAGAGATGAAGGAGAACGCGAAAGAGAAAAAAGAAGGTGAAGAAGAAGCAGAAAGAGCAGGAGGAAGAAGAAGGAGGAAGAGTAAGAGAGAGAAGAGGAGAAGGAGGATGAAGATGAGGAGGAGATGAAGTGGAGGAAGGCAGAGAAGGAAGAAGAGTGGGAGTAGGAGGAGAAGAGACGAAAAGGAAGAAGAAAAGGAAATTGAAGAAAAACGCGAATAAATAAATAAATAAATAAATAATAATAATAATAATAATAATAACAATAATAATAATAATAATAATAATAATAATAATAATAATAATAATAATAATGATAATAATAATAATAATAATAAGAAGAAGAAAAGTGACTGGGAAAGAGAGAGAGAGGGGGGGGGGGCTTGTAACATAAAGAAGAAGAAGAAGAAGAATTAAAGATTAAAAAAAACCCCAATGATCAGAATAACAAGAGGAAGAACAACTTAAACAGTGATTAAGAATAAAGCTATCAATAAATGATCGTTAAGGAAAAACGATTTACGGTGAATGAATTTGATAGAACACCTGCTGGTAGCGACATTGATATTTAAAGAGGAGGGGGGTAGGGGTGGAAGAGGAGACAACTACAACAACGACAACAATAGCAACAACAATCACATTATTACTGGGTTTGTTTCTCTTTGTTGCTGTTATTATTATTATTATTATTATTATTATTATTATTATTATTATTATTATCATTCAGGCGGCGAGCTGGCAGAAACGTTAGCACGCCGGGTCAAATGCTTACCGAAATATCGACCGTCTTTACGTTCTGAGTCGATCTAATCGACTGGCCCTTTCCACCCGAATTTCAAGCTTTGTGCCTATAGTAGAAAGAATTATTATTATTATTATTATTATTATTATTATTATTATTATTATTATTATTATTATTATCATTATTATTATTATTATTATAACAACGTGAGAAAGCGGCGAGCTGGGCAGAATGGTTAACACGTCGGGCGAAATGCTTAGCGGTATTTCGTCTGTCTTCATGTTATGAGTTCAAATTCTGCCGAGGCCGACTTTGCCTCTCGTGCTTTAAGGGGTTCGAGGAAATAAGTACCAGTTGAACATTGGAGTTGATGTAATCGACTTACCCCGAAGAACATACATTTACCATCCACCCTACCATTCTCTCACAGTCCCACCCTAAATAACCCACCATCACTAACAACAACAATAACAGTAATACCGATACCATCACCATCAATACCAACAGGAAAGAGTCAAATAACGAAAGAGTCAAAGAGTCGAAGAGAAAAAGCGTTTCGGGGTGTGAGAGTCAAACAGTTAAAGAATCAACAGAGAAATAGTGAAAGTGACATAGAGTGGAAGAGTCAAGCAGTGAATGAGTCGAACTGTGAAAGAATCAAACACACACACACACACAAAATCACAATAGCAACAACAACGAGAGACACCCAGAGAACGTCATCAACAACAGGAACAGACAAACGAACAGCAATGAAATCGAAAGTGAAAGTAAAAGGTTGGCATCCCCGGATGTTGTTAGCTTCGTGTTTTTTTTTTTTCGTTTTTTTTTCTATCTGTTATCAAAGCCATTTTGTCAACCTGTGTAGATGACGTTGTTTCACTTTGAGCTTCAATGAAATCTTAATTGCTTTTGCCAAAAACTCTTTCGTTTAATCTTTAATCTTGTGTTTGTCTGTATGCATGCATGTGCGTGTATGCGTGAGTGTGTGTGTGTGTGTGTATGAATGCGTGCGAATGCCTGTGCATTTTTTTTGTGTTAGTGTGTGTTGCTTTTCTTTATATTCTTCTTGTATCGTTTCCTTTATTTTTACAACCTCTTCATTTTGTTTCTAACAATACATTCGGGAGATTACATTACAATTCTCATAAGATAGTCTTCTTCATCTTCCACTTGCCCTTCCTCTTCCTTATTCTCCTCCACTTACCCTCTTCTTCATTCTCCCCATTCTTGTTCATCTTGCTGCTGTAGCTCTTCTTCCTACACCTCCTTCTTCCCTCATACCCTATCTCCTTCACCTTCTCCTTATTAACCTTGCTTCCCTTGCTTCTTCTTCTTCTTCTTCCTCTTCCTCTTCTTCTTCTTCTTCTTCTTCTTCTTCTTCTTCTTCTTCTTCTTCTTCTTCTTCTTCTTCTTCTTCTTCTTCTTCTTCTTCTTCTTACTCTTTCTCATTTTCCGCATCATTCTCTTTTCCCCCTTCTTTCTTCTTATTCTACCTCCCCTTCCTCCTCCACTCTCTTCCTTCCATTCTCTTCCTTCTCCGTCGTCGTCGTTGTGGCATGATGATTATACAGAATATCTCTCTCTCTCTCTCTCTCTCTCTCCCTCTCTATCTATCTATCTATCTATCAAGGATTGAATAAAAAGAACACAACAAATGGAAATATATATATATATATATATATATATATATATATATATATATATATATATATATATATACCTATACAGTATACAGATATAAACGCCACATTTCCTGTAAATTTCACAGCTGTACTAACCACTACATCTACACCAAAGAGACATCACAACGTTTGACCATCCAAATTAGAAGCTTTAACTATGTAGCTAAGATTGCACACCTCAGGGCTTCTCAACAGGGAGTTTTAGTCCATGAAAAATGAAGGTATGTCTTCCTAATTATCTTCTTTACTAGGCACAAGGTGTTGAGAGTCGATTATATCAATCCCAGTGCTCGATTGGTGTTTGTTTTATCGATCCCGATAAGACGAAAGGCAATGTTGACCTTGGTGGACTTTGAAATCGGAAAGTAAAGACGGCCGAAATGCAGCCTGGCATTCTGCCCGGCGTGTTATGCATCACACGTACGGTCAATGTAAGTGTAGACAACGAGGGTGATGATGATGATGATGATGATGATGACAAGTTGATGATTTTCATTAGGACGACGACGATGGTCATAACGACGATGATGATGCTGATTACAATGATAAGGATGATGATAACGATAATGACGATGATGATGATAATGATGTTGATGATGGGGGTGATGATGATGAAGATGATGATGATGGTGATGATGGTGATATTGATGATGATGATGCCAATGATGATGAAAGATGTTGATGATGATGATGATGATAATGATGATGATGATGGTGATGATGAAGACGACAACGACGATGATGATAATAATGATGGTGATGATGATGGTGATGATGATATTGGTGGTGATAAAAGATGATAATATGTCGACGACGACGACGATGATGAACTCAACGACGACAACAAAGGTCATTGGTGCTGGGGCTGATAATAACGATGATGATGATGATGGTGATGACAGTGACAATGACGATAACGATGACTACGACAATAATGATGATGATGATGATGATGATAACGATGAGAAGTTTTTCAGCTTCTCTCCCACTGCCCCCTACTCCCACCCCCTATCCCCGCCTGCCTGTTTTCGTTTTAATTTTCTGATTAATTATCACTCTGCCGCCATTTTCTTGTTATTCATTTCGCTTATTCAATTTATCCTTTACCTTATCATCACAAGCGTCTTCTTAATTACTGTACAAACATATTTCTCTTTCCTCTCCAGGTTTTTTTTCTCAAGGTGTTTCGCGCGCGTGTTTATGTGTGTGTATGTGTGTTTGTGCGTATGTGAAAGTACGCGTGTGCTTGTGTGTGTTTGTGCATATGTGTGCGTGCGTGTGCATGTGTAGATGTGTGCGCGTGTGTGTATGTGTGTGCGTGCGTGTGCGTGCGTGCATGTGTGCCTGTGTGTATACATGTGTGTGTGTGTATGTGCGCGTGTGTGTCTGTGTGCGTTTGTGCGTATGTGTACGTGCGTGTATGTGTGCGTTTTGAGCGGATGTGGGGGATAGGTTTGTTGATTGGGTTAGGTAGAGGGAAGGGTGGGGTGCTGCAAAAGTTTTGGAAAGAAGAAAGAAAGAAGGAAGGAAACGACGGAAGAGAAAGAGAAAGAGTGAAGCGAAGAAGAAGAAGAACGGTGAAGAGGGAGAGAAGGAAAAAATGGTAAGAAGGAAGGAAGGAAGGACGAAAAAGATGAAAGGTTAAATGTAGAAAGAAGTTTGAGAAAAAGAGAGAGAAAGAGAGAGAGAGAGAGAGAGAGAGAGAGAGAGAGGGAGAGAGAGGGAGAGAGAGGAATTTAGAGAGGGTGAGAAGAAGGAAATAATGATAAAAGTCAAAGAGAAGGAAGAGTACAAGGAAGAGGTGATGAGTGAGCGAGAAAGAGAAAGAAGAAGAGGGAGTGAGAGAAGGGGAGAAAAGGAGGGAGAAAGGAAAGTGAGAGGGAAAGTGAGAGAGAGAGAGAGAGAGAGTACGATGAAGTGGTTATGAAGAGAAAGAAAGAAAGAGAAAGAGAGAGAGGGAGGAAGATGTATGAGAAGAAAGAGTAGAAGAACGAGGCGATAAATTGAACGAGAGATTAAGAGAACGGTGGAGACTGAGGAAGAGACTAAAAAGAAGCGGAGATAGAAACGAGAGAGGGGAGGGAGAGAGAGAGAGACAAAGAGAGAGAGAGAGACAGAGAGAGAGAGGGAGAGAGGGAGAGAGAGAGAGAGAGAGAGAGAGAGAGAGAGGGGGAGAGAGATAGAGATAGAGAGAGAGGGAGAGAGAGAGGCTGAGTGTGAAAACAATACTAGATGCCACTTAAAAAAGAAACCTTATCATATTTGGAAGATCTTCGCCACTTTCAGTTCCTTGTTTTCTCTGTTTATTAAATATACAACCTGATTCATTTATTCATTGCTATTGTTGTTGTTGTTGTTGTCGTCATTATTATCATCATTTTATTATTATTATTATTATTAACGATTGTTTGATCGAATGGACGTTTGTGTCGGAGTTCCACGAAATGGAAACTTTTAACCGGATTACCTTACCGAAATAAAGTATATATATATATTTTTTCCCCTTGATATATTTGTCTTGCAAATAACTTGTCTTGAGAGAATGCATGGATAAACTAGAGACATTTTGATTAAAAAACATTGACGGAAACTTTAAAATTAATTTCATATTTATTTATTGAGTTTCTCAAAACCTTTCGTTGTACATTCACGATCTTCTCATTGATGCAGGCCCGCTCTGACCTTTTAGTTTTAAGTTTTTGCACCCAGTTCTTAAACTTCTTCTCGTGGCGTCCCTTTTTAAGTAGTTGTTATGCATGTTTCCCACCTAAATAATGACTGAGGTATCACAACTAAAATAACTTAAAATGGATGATAATTTATACATTTTACTCAAAATATAAGGCCTCGACAGAAAAAAAATAGGTTTTCCGTTCGCGTGGACTCGAACCCACACATCTCTGTTTATGCGACTGAGTGCGCTACCGATTACATTAGCAAACCTACTTGCCTTTTCTGTTAGATTTAAGAACCATAATTAGTTCGTAGTTGTTTTTGTAAACAAACTATCGTATGCCTTTTTAGTGCGAATGGTTCTGTTCAGCAATGCCTATATATATATATATATATATATATATATATATATATATATATACACATAATAGGCAGCAGTCACCATATTCATTCCACAGCGGTTCCTCTGATGAGTGCAGGGTTACATAATCGGACTGTTACCTAACACTCCGTTGAACCCCCAGTGAGAAACCGATTGGTAAGACTGGCCGTAATGGATATATAATACTGTACACTTCGATTAATACATACGCGTGTGTGAATCGATATCTATTTGAATAAAGACATCAATATCCTCAACAACCATTGTACAAACACCAACGAAAGCTCTCTCTTTCCAAGTCAAGATAGGAACCGTTTTCTCAGTGCAACTTCGCTGTTGAAATCGAACTGAAAACCGCGTACTTGCGATGCTTGTAAAAGCAAACGTCCAAATCACACACACTCACACTCACTCACGCACACTCACACTCACTCACACACACTCACACTCACGCACACTCACACAGACTGTTAGCCATTCCAACACTGGTAGGGGTTACGTCGTTAGCATAACATTGCTCCGTATTTAATTATAAGAGAAACGACGAACTAGTCAATCATTTATGGCGAGCTTTTCCGGCTCCTTCCATTTCCAACTCCTTCCTTTTCCAACTCCTTCCTTTTCCAACTCGCTACATTCCACACAAGTCGCCAGGGAAAATCCCTGCAATATTATCACGACACTTTCTTCGATTCCCCTTCTGGGGGGTCAGTTTACTGAATATATTTATCAGATCGAGGCCACACTGCTTTGCTTATTCCTCGACAGCTTACTTCGTCTGTAATTCTCGCCACTCAATTGCTGCGGTCTTATCTTAGGGAGAGGGGGAGAAAGAGGGAGAGGAAGAGAAAGAAAGGGATGATATATATAGAGAGAGAGACAGATCTATCTATCTATCTATCTATCTAAACATAAATTTATATATATATATATATATATATATATATATATATATGAAGAAAGAGAGAGAGAGAAAGAGAGAGAGTGTAAAAGAGAGAGAGTGTAAAAGAGAGAAATACGTAGAAGATAGAGATAAAGACAGAAAGAGATTAATGATAAACAAAAAGAGCGAGAGAGAAAGAGAGCGATAAGAGAGGGGAATGTGAAATTACCTGCGTTTCTTCCCTCCATGTACCAAAAACGTTCGTTAAGACCGAAGAGGCTTCCGGTCAGATTTTCTTCAATCCTGACCATGATTTATCTTTATCTTCCATTTTCATCTTTTCCCTTTCCTCCATTAATAAACGGAACTGACCAAATATTTATATATATTTTTTTCTTTCTTTCTTTCCTAAGCTGGCTTAATACTCTCACTTTGTCTCTTCTCCACAAAACCACTTCCTGCAGGCGCCATATTTTCATATTCATAATCCTCACAGATCTTTCGATCTGCACTAATAGGTTTCCTTACAATCTCTCACACGCCACGCTGCGCCTCCCTACAGTGTGACACACACACACACACACACACAAACAAACAATGCTGCAACTTACCCTAACATACCACACTGTATTACGCATAACTCCACTAAAATGTGTCACATTTCACTTTGCCGGACGATACTGCACTAGACAACTGTGCACCATACTGCAGTGCAAAATACATACAACACCGTGCTGCACCACAGTGTTCTGTACTCTTACACCACACTCTGATGCACTTCATCCCACCACACAGCACCATGATACAGTCCAACGCACCATATTACACGACTCCGACCCATACCGCGGTATATGACGCCATCTTACACTTCTCTGCATCGCACTCCGCCACACTGCGGCACACCACACCTCAACACATCCACCTCACAACACCACACAGCAATTTTGTGTATGTGTTTCTATACAAGCTAGTGTGTATATCTATTTGAATATGTGTGGATATACTGGTGCGTGTGTATTGTTAGACGTATGTGTGTGTGTGTGTGTGTGTGTGTGTGTGTGTGTATGTATATATATATATATATATATATATATATATATATATATATATATATTAATATTTATATCTACACGCATTATATAGTACAAAAAGGTGGTGAGCTGGCAGAATTGTTAGCACGCCGGGAGAAACGCTTAGCGGTATTTCGTGTGCTGCTACATTCTGATTTCAAATTCCGCCAAGGTCGACTTTGCCTTTTATCCTTATGGGGTCGATATATTAAGTACCAGTGAAACACTGGAGTTGATGCAATCGACGAGTTCCCTCGCCCTGAATTTCAGCCTTGTGCCTTTAGTAGAAAGGATTATATAATACAATGTGCGTGTACGTTGTATATAATGTATATATATATATATGTGTATATAATCTCAATAAAGCAGGATGTCCTACTTCGTATGCAGAAATGTGTGAAGTCTGTGTAATGATGATTCTACGAAAACTCAGAAGCTTTCTATTTCCCAAAGATCATTGATTGGAGAAGGTAATCGCTCTTTGTATGCAACCCCCCCCCCCCCAAAAAAAAAAAACCCGGTTCTCATCTGCTCTCCGTGTCGTAGCCTGTATAAGCGAAGATTTGTTCTGTTGGCGAGAGTGCGAGTGTAGAAAAAGTGAGCAAGCTGTGACTGTGATCAGATGTAAATGCTATGTAAATGTAACAAACTAATCGTTGATTCAGTGATGGAAATTTATTTATTTCATGGAGATTTTACTGCTATTTCTAGTGGTGGTGCTGGTGGGAATTTTTACGACAATAGTAACGATGATAGTAACAGTAGCGATGGTGTTAGTGGTGAAGCCTTTTGCGGCAATAAAAAATGAAAACTGCGCGGAGAAGGCGGTGGTGATGGTGGTGATGGTGTGAGTGATGATAATGGTGACGATGACGTTGGTAGTAGCAATAGCAGTATTGTTTGGACGCTGGTTGTCGAGTCGGAGGTGGCAACAATGAGACGGTTGCATAGGTATATAGCTAAACATACGGATGGAGATGTAGGTACACACAAACACACACGCATCGATATGGACGGTAGGATAGTGCTTGTGTATGCCTGGGTGTATGTATGTACACATATATATATGTTTGTTGTATGTATATATATATGTATGTGCGTGTGTGTGTGTATAATATTAAATTTTACACTGAAAAGATTGTCAGTGACTTCGAATTTTCAGCTTCTTCGTCTTCATCAAACTGATATATATATATATATATATATATATATATATAATAATAATATTAGGGACAAAATCCAAAATTACAGGCAAAAAACTCAATTAAAATCAATTTATAAAAAATTAAAATTAAATTGAGCCTTATAGATAAAGTATATATAAAATATATAGTTTTAGGGAAAATAACCAATTATCAAGAACTCATCGATGAAAATCCACTATCACATATAGAAAAGTTAATAATTAAAAGCACAATAAATGAGTATAATATAAAGTAAAGTAAATATCATAAGATAAATATAATAAATATAATATAATATAATATATATATATATATATATATATATATATATATATATATATATATATGTATACATATAAGATGTATATGCTTTCATATATGTATGTATGTGTGTTTGTGTGTGTGCGCGCGTGTGTATATGTGTGTCTTCCAATCGGCAGAAAAGCTACGAAACTGACTCGAGGATCGAAAGTTTCGTGCATAGCGCTTACCAAACTGTTATACGCACCCATAATATACAAAGAGAAAGAGAGAGGGTATGACAAGTAGATATAGATAGATAGATTAGAGAGGGTGGGAGGGAGAGAGAGAGATAGGGTGAGGGAGAGAGAGAGAGGAGTGGTGGTGAGAATGGATTAATTTTTTTTCTCTTTTTTATATTTCTCAGACAGCATCTGATAACAGATCATGGCACCTTCGCATTATCGACATCTTAACCAAATTTCAATTCCTTCTGTTTATCGCTGGACCCCTCCCCCCGGCTCAAACCCCAACACATTCGTCCCACCTGTCCCCCTGCTCCTAATTCTACACTGCCGACCATTCCTTCTTGTCATCGTCGCCGTCGCTGTTGTTGTTGTTGTTGTTGTTGTTGTTGTTGTTGTTGTTGTTGTTGTTGTTGTTGTTGTTGTTGTTGTTCTTCTTCTTCTTCTTCTTCTTCTTCTTCTTCTTCTTCTTCTTCTTCTTCTTCTTCTTCGTGTTGGCCCACGTTCACACTTGGTTGTCTTTACCTTCTGGCAGAATATTCTGGAATACACAAACAAATAAACAAATAAATATAATAACTTCCCAACCGTCATCCCAAGCCCTGACCCTAACCCCTGCAACACTCCCACAACTTTTTAGAAAAATGCTACCCACCACCACCGCCACCACCACCAACAAAAAGAAAGAAATTGCGAAACAAACCGGTAAAAATGAATGCAAGAATGAATGGATGATGATGACGTGGAGGAGGAGTAGGAGGAGGAGAAAGATGACAACACCAACAACAACGACAACAACAATAATGATAATAATAATAATGATAATGAATTCATTTATTTGCCACATGGGTGAAAAAATAATAATAAAAATAACTAGTGAGACCCGTGGAAATTCCACGATGTAACTCAGCATGTTTGGAAGCAGAGTTAAGAATTTCCAGAAAGAATTCTTTTGAAATGCTTCCATTGAACCAAAATTGTATTTTCAAATAGAATCGAAAACAACTTAGGAAGTATTACTTATTTACCATCGATAAAATAAGTACCAGTTGTGTACTGGGCTCAATGCAACCGACTTATCCCCTCCCCTTAAGTTCCTGGACTTGTGCCAAAATTTGAAATTAATATGTTCGGCAAATCTATCTATCTATCTATCGATTCTGCCAGCTCGCTGCCTTACGGTAAATAAATATTCTTTTCTAGGGGAGGGTACCAGTCGATTAGATCGACTCCAATACACAAACTGGTACTTAATTTATCTACCCCGAAAACATGAAAGGCAAAGTCGACCTTGGCGGAGTTTGAACTCAGAACATAGTAGCAGATGAAATACCGCTAAGCACTTCACCCAGCGTGCTAACGACTCTGTCAGCTCGCCGCCCTACACACATACTACTATTGTATCTTACATTCTATCCAAAATAACAAAGCTTCTTCCATTGTTTCCAACCTTTTAAAAGTTAATAGCAGTTCGAGCGATCATTCAAGCTCACAAGTTTTTTGTCATCGTCTTTTAAAATCGTTCTAACAATTACTCGTTTATAATAAACTGTTTCCTATTTTTTGTCAAACACTTTCCAGTTTGAAGCTCATTCAATATATTAATTGTCATATAACTCTTTTGACAACAATACGTCTGAGACTACTCTCGGTTTTGTGATATCACCTTCATATTTTTAAGCGATCTTAATTAAACTCCTCCATCGAAATTCCGTATTAATTTATGTTCCAAACACCTGCTTAATAATGAGAAAGTCGTTTTACTTCATTATTTTGCTTCAATATTTAAAAATCGAAGGGCGGCGAGCTGGCAGAAACGTTAGCATTCCGGGCGAAATGTTTTGCGGTATTTCGTCTGTCGCTACGCTCTGAGTTCAAATTCCGCGGAGGTCGGTTTTGCCTGTCATCCTTTCGGGGTCGATAAATTAAGTACCAGTTGCGTACTGGGTCGAT
>NC_142945.1:3040768-3043268 GCF_046866305.1 Octopus bimaculoides
GTGTGAATTGAGTCTAAGACCCTATTCAAAGATGTGGCGTTGAACTTCGGCGTGCGGACGCAGTCAGAACCCCGAAGTTCTTCCTCTTCCCGCTGGCCTCGGCTTTGTTGTCTCCCCTTGAAGCTCTCCATATCACGTTTACAGCCTCTACAGTGTTCACAGGGTATTGAACAGCAGCCATGATATCGGCATTTTGAAACACTTTTTCAATGTTCAGACGATTTCTAGTCCTCCCTGTCAGCTAACCTTTTTGTCAAATGTAAGGACGCAGATCGTGTTGTATAGCCAGCTGGAGACGATGTCTCCTGGGCTTAAATTACAGCAACATTCGTCCTCAACCAGGACTGCCATGTTATGTTGGCAAACAATCTTTACTACAAAGTACTGTTGCTGAATATCTTTCATTGTGAGATTTAAAAACAGTAATTTTCTAATTTACAACTTTAATCTTCATACTTCTATCTATCTATCTATCTATCTATCTATCTATCTATCTATTTATCTATCTATCTGTCTGTCTGTCTGTCTGTCCATCCATCCATCCATCCATCCATTCATCCATCTATCTATCTACACACACACACACCGTATATATATATATATATATATATATATATATATATATATATATATATATATATATTTGTGTGTGTGAGTATGTGTATGCATATATACACATACACACATAGGAAACACACTCAAACCAACGCACACACACCGACACACATATGTTGCGAATGTATACGTATGAGTGCGTGTGTCCGTACGAGTGTGTATATGCGTGTATATGAGTGCGAGAGTGTATGTGTGAATATGTGTGTGTGCGTTTTATATGGAATTTACTTCCGTGTGAAGGGCAATCATTTTGTCTGATGTTTTCATCAAATCAAACAGAATTATTTTTTTAACCAAAAATATTTGGTTACATCAGACTTGTTAATTACAAATTGGTTCTAGATTTTGTGGAAACATCCGACAAATATTTAATCGTATTTCTTAATTTCTCTGTTTTTGTCGTCGCTGTTGTCGTCGTTGTTGTTGTTGTTGCTGCTGTTATTGTTGTTGTTGTTAATGTTTTAACGTTGTAAAAGGTGTTGCTTTTCTTGGCGCTAAAGTGATTATAAACACTGTAACTTTGAAGACGATGATAAGGATGTGATCGAATACGACGACGACGACGACGACCATGATGAGGACGATGAAGATGTGATGGCTTCGTTGCAGTTGTGTATTCAAAAAATATCCGCTATATCTGGCTGTGTGCCATGTGTGCGTGTGTTTTTGTGTGTGTGTTTTTGTGTGTGTGTGAATATATATATGTATGTATACACATACACACACACACACACACACACACACATATATATATATATATATATATATATATATACATATTTATACAGTAATACCTCACTTTAGGAGGAACCGCTTTACGAGACCCCAGGTTTACGAGTTTTTTTATCATGAATGTAAAGATCCGAATCTTGAACGAAGTACAAAAGTTTCTACTACCACAACAGATGTCTTCTACTAGAGTAGATGCAAGCTCTAATATATGATTTATAAAAAATATGTGACATATTAATAAAAATATTAAATGTACAACCATCCAGATCTCTGAGTACCTTATTTTTTCTAATATATAGTACCTGTACATCACTTCCAAACCTTCTAATATATATATATATATATATATATATATATATATATAAACTTTTTTTTGCTAAGATTGTTAACAGATACTATATTTTTTACCAAATTTTTGTTAAAAAAAAAATATATATTTAACATATATATATATATATATGTATGTATGTATATATACGGGGGTATAGTACCAAAGCAACCAATGGTTTCATGCGCAAAAATCCTCACAATTGTTTGGTGCTCATCTCCATTCGATTGTAACAATAATTGCCTCGATACGTTTTTCACGACTATCGTGACGAACCTAGTCACATTTTCATATACTATACATTTACGTACATTCACTCCAACATTATATTTTCTCTATTAGATAATGTTTCCTGTAGAATATAATTTCACATAATTTACAGCATTTACACTCCTGTCTTTCTCTCTTGATTACACACACACACACACGCACGCGCGCGCGCGCGCACGCACGTATGCACATAGTTATACCTTCAGAATACGGAAGTTTCATAATTAATATTATATAGTTTAATTAGTGGAAAGAGGAAACAAAACACATGTTTAAAATTTTAATTACAAAACTATAAAATTGAAAACTTGGTAATGTAAATACTGAGATGAGTAGTAGTGAGAGAAGTGGAGGCCGGAATTAAAGTTGTATGCAACAACGACAACAACAACAACAGCAACAACAACAACAGCAATAGGAACAACGAGAACATTAAGAATAATGATAATAATAATAATAATAATAATAAGAATACCAGTAAGACGAACGGCACGAGCTGTTGTAACTTATCTACCAACGTCACTAACAAGATATCTATCTATCTATTTATCTATC
>NC_142945.1:3048268-3055768 GCF_046866305.1 Octopus bimaculoides
CTCTCTCTCTCTCTCTCTCTCTCTTTCAGTCTGTCTCTCTCTTCTTATTCCCTCTCCATTCAAACTGCAAACCACAAATAGTTGGTGTCGGGGAAAGTGTTGACGATGAAAGTGAGGAAGGAAGGAAGGAAGTTTGGCAATCTATAATTATAAACAATCAAGAATCGCAGACAATCAAACCATAAACACACACACACACACACACACACACACACACACACACAATCAATCAAATATACACGTGAAACAGTGTAACAATGTCTTCCCTGCAGACATTTTATAAACTCTGTAATCTGGACTTAGAAAGAAACAACAAAAACAAACAACAAACAACAACAAAAAAAACCCCTGTCGTCTGCTAAATGGCTGACTTTTATTTCTTATATGTCTTTGTTTTTATATAATCTCGCTACTAATGATTTTTTTGGTTAAATTAAATTTCTGAGGATTAATCTAGGATTGATCATAAAATTCTTGTTTATAATGGAACAAAATAACAAAATGTTGATGAAGATTTAACGTCTGTAATGACACCGGATTGTAAAGAGTCGAAATATTTTGGCAGAAATTACGTTGCTTGTTTGTCGTTGTTGCTGATTTTTTGATAATTTTGATTAGATTCGCTGTTAATTTTGATTGAAGAAGACATTATATGTTTTGTCAGAGTTTTCCCAGTAGATAAGCTCTTGGACTGTTTAGCTTATCGTTTATTAGTTCAATCCCATTGCAGGTGTTCCGTTCGTCTTCTGTAGAGGGTGGCGCATCACAAGACTTCGCATTGTTTCAGAAACGAGCTGTCACCATGCAATCGTTTGTTCTGTTAGAAATCGCAGTCAAACTTTTCTCAAATCACATCCGATCGTCCTAAAATAATAATAATAATAATAATAATAATAATGATAATAATAATAATGATGATGATGATGATGATGATAATAATAATAATAATAATAATAATAATAATAATAATAATAATAATAATAATAATAATAATAATGATAATAAACGGCCTTATTGGAACTATTGGGTTGTCCGGAAAGTTCGTGCCGATTTATAGTAGCTTACCTTTCGACTTATTTTAGAACATGGTTGAGTCTATAAAATAGGATTTGACTACACATCCATTTAGAGCACAGTTTAAGCTTTCGTTTCGTGGAAGAAGGTTTATGTTCCTATAATCTGTATTAATTCTGTAACCCTTTAAAATGGAAGATAAGAAAGTTCATTTTCGGCACTTAATGCTTCTCTTTTTCCGTAAAGGGAAAAATGCCTCACAAGCAGCCAAAGAAATATGCGCAATTTACGGTGATGTTTCTTTATCCGAAAGAACTGTACGGAAGTGGTTCGCAAGGTTCCGAGCTGGAGATTGTAGCCTCATTGATAAAGAGCGATCAGGCAGACCATCCACTGCAGATGATGACCAAATCAAGTCATTAATTGAGACTAACCCACATTGCACAACTCGAGAATTGGCAGAAAGCCTCAACCTATCAAAATCCGTCGTTCATGAGCACCTGGTAAAGCTAGGGTACACAAATCGCTACGATGTTTGGGTACCACATGAGTTGAGTGAGAAGAACCTTTTGGTAAATCGGCACGAACTTTCCGGACAACCCAATAAAATGAAGCTATAACTGGAAAGTCGAGATGGTCACGGATAGAATATATTTGCTCTTAGGTCTTCGTAGATTAGAATGACTTCGGTCTTAACAACAACAGCAACATTGGTTTCTTTTGTATTCTGTTTTTGATATTCATTATCAGAGCCCTGCTACCCGTATATGTTCTTCAACCAAGACTACGCGATCTACCCGTGTCTCCTCCATTTTTCACCTGAAAATCTACCCGACCTTCTACAACTAAGACAAAATAATCTACCCGATTCTCCTCCGTCACATTTTCCAACCAAATACGCCACCACCACCACCACCACCACCACCACCACCTTCTTCTTCTTCTTCTTCTTCTTCTTCTTCTTCTTCTTCTTCTTCTTCTTCTTCTTCTTCTTCTTCTTCTTCTTCTTCTTCTTCTTCTTCTTCTTCGCCAGCGAAGGCCACTCGGACGACTAGAACCACCCGTTCCTCCTCTAAACCTTACTTCCCCCCTCTCTCTCCCCGCCTAAATACTCCACTCAGACCTTTCCCCTCCACCTACCCGTAGCCACATGAAATCTCACTGATCATCTCTACTTTTGCAGCCATCTTTTGATTCAGAAAAAGTTACACCTGGGATGAAAGTTCGTAACCGCCACAATCCCCCCCCACCACCATCATCATCATTATCATCATCATCATCACTATCATAATTATCATCGCCATCGCCATGAGTAGCGTAATCGTCCCCCTCGTCACCACCACCACCGCCACCACCACCAGCAGCTCCCTCCACCGCCGTCAGTTATCACCGCCATCTGTGTAGTTGTTTCCAACAATGGCGCCGAGTGTTATGTCTGTCTGTGTGGAGTTGTTGTGATTAGGCAGTCATTGATGAGTTGGGGGGGGGGGAACAAGATACAAACAAAACAACAGAAAACAACAACAAAACAGAGAAAAAAACAACAACCAAAAATGGTGGAATGGAATCAAGTCAATGAAATAGCAATCAACATCGAATAATCAGGGAACCAACAAAATCAAACATCTCAATCAAACAATATCGTTTATTATTATCATTATTATTGTTATTATTATTATTATTATTATTATTATCATTATTATTATTATTATTATTATTCAGTAGTTTTATTTTTATAACGTGCTTTCACTTCACTACCGAGCGCAGCTCTGTGCGCCTTGGGTATGTGCTGTGGTTTGCTGTGGTGCTCTTATGTTTACTGTATTGAAAGTGTTTTGCGTAGAATGTGTGCAGTACCCAGTAGTGCAATTTTCTGTATGTTATATATATTTGTAAGTCCTGCTATTTTTGTTATGTATTTGTCTGAATATTTAATAAAAATTTTTTATTATTATTATCATTATTATTATTATTATTATTATTATTATTATTATCATTATTATTATTATTATTGTTGTTGTTGTTGTCGTCATCGTTGTTATCGTTATCACCGTAGTGGTGGTGGTGGTGGTGGTGGTGTTGGCGGTGGTGGACATGGCCGCGATCCTCATCATCATCTTCCTACCTCCTCCTCGTCATCATCGTCATCGTCGTGGCCGTCGTGGCAGTGGTCATCAGCATCGCCGCTACAGTCGTCTTCCTCTTCTAATTCCTTTCTCCTCCTCTTCCTCCACCCTCTCCTTCAACTCTTCCTCTCTTCTGCATCACTATCATCATCTTTGTAGTCATCGTCTTCTTCCAACCGTCCTCTTTATCACCACCACCACCACCACCACCACCACCATCATCATCACCATCATCATCATCATCATCATCATCATCATAATAAACAACAACAACATCATCATCATCGCCGTCGGTGTTATCATCGCCGTAAATAACAAAAACTTCCTAAAAACAAAATGTAAAAAATCAATAAAAATCGTAAACAAAACATTAAAAACAAGAAAACTAAGCAAAAATCCACATTGTGAGGAATAACAAAATATTGAGAACAAAATGATCGCAAAATGATGTAAAAAAAGTTAAGAAAAACCAACAACGTAAAAAAAATGATATAAACAATGTGGCTGTGTGGTAAGAAGCCTGCTTCCTAACCACGTGGTTCCAGGTTCAGTCCCACTGCATGGCACCTTGGGCAAGTGTCTTCTACTATAGCCTTGGGCCAACCAAAACCTTGTAAGATGGAAACTGAAAGAAGCCCTTCATATATATATATATATATATGTGTGTGTGTGTGTGTGTGTGTGTGTGTGTGTGTGTATGTGTGTATTTCCGTCTTCAGTGTAGTATTTCTATTGTAAATTTGAGAGTACTAATAATTTAAATACGTATTCGACCAAGCGACTTCGAATAGCTAATATCCAAACACCAGCACTTACGGATTTATACAGACGAGTGAGAATTCGCATTCTTCCCCAGATGAACGATGATGAACGACGGTGGTGATGGTGAAGTCAGTGACAATGATGAAGGGGCGATGACAATGATGATGATGAGGATGATGATGATGACGATGATGATGATGACGATGATGATGGTGATAATGACGATGTTGATAATGTTGATGGTGTTGGTGATGATTATGATGATGACAAAGACGGAGGTGATGGTGGTGGTGATGGTGGCGAAGATTAGCGAGATTACCTCTCCCGCAGGGCAGTCATTTAATTCCATCTTTATTAAAAACTCGAAGAAACTGAGCCGCCTTGTGCGATCGCATTTAACGCGCGCGTGCGTGCGTGCGTCCGTGTGTCTGTGTCTGTGTACATGTCTACACAGATGTGCGTGTATGTGCGTTTTTCTATGTATCTGCATGTGTGCGCGTGTGTGTGTGTTTGAGCGCGTGCGTATGTGCGAATGTGTGTGTGTGTGTGTGTGTGTGTGTATGTGTGTGTATGTGTGTGTGTGTAAGGAGCGAAATATATACAATATGAAAAGAGATTCAGCGGAGGTGTGGAAGATTAGAAATCAGGAACGCGTTACCAATATTGATATACATGTGTTTATATATACATACACAACATACACACTCTGTATATATATATATATATATATATATATATATATATATATATATATATATATATATATATATATATATATATATATATATTCATATATATTCATATATATATATATATATATATATATATATATATAAGTATGTATGTATGTATGTATGTATGGAAAAAGAAAGTCAAGGTAGAAAATGCTAAAATAATTTTATAAAAAACATTTCAGTTCCGGTTTCGGTCATTGAGACATTTCCAACTGTAAGTTTGGAAAACAATTAAATTTTGGAAAAATTAAAAGAAAAATATTTTAAAAGAATATTTGCATAGTGTTCAAATACAAGGGGCATTTTCCTTCTGCCTGCCTCTGTCTCTCTTGTTTACCCTTGTGGGTTCGAGGTCGTATATGTATATATATGGATATATATATATATATGTATATATATATATATATATATATATATATATATATATATATATATATATAAATATAAACTCTATGCATGTATGCATATGTATGTGTATATAGTGTAAGCTCCTGGTTTCTGACCCTGGACCGTCCAGTGCGTTGTGGTCTTGCTCTAGTCTACTCAGCAGTAAATGAATGACCCTGCAATGGACTGGTATCCAGTTCATAGGGAATTTTATGATTGTGGTCACCTATAGGTTATGGAAAACCAGTTACGTAATCAGCCCTATGACTCCTGGGTCTCCAGACAGTACCATGTCTACGGACAGAACTGCAACCGCGCCGACCATCTTATTTCTTTCATCTACCCAGAATTCCACCTCTCCGTCTCACATTTATTTCCGTCTCCAGAACCCAGCCTACATTTGTTCAAACTTAATACCAATCATGTGGTTCCCACCAGCCTAGGAGGTCCTAGAGAGGTTAGAAACCCGGTCACGGTTTCTCCGTTTTTTTCTGACGAATCCATAAAAACCACCCCACAAAGTCACTTTAACAGCACAACTATTTTCCCATTATTACAACTATTTTCCCATTATTACCGCCCCACCCATTGAGTAGAACAGAAATAATTTCCAGAGAAGGTACGTTCCAGACATCGCGAAGCTTTCTTGTTAAATTCCAAACACCGTTTCCAATCAGAATGTCTCCCATTCTTGTAGGCATTGTCAGAAGTCAGAGAAAAGACAGATAAAGAAAAAAAGAAACTATGATTTTTTTTTTTTAGCAAATTTATATTTCCTTTTCTGTATTTTATTTCATTGTAATCCCTATTTGATCCTATCTGATCCTCTCTTCCCTATTAAGTGGTCAATTTCCACTGAGAAATCCCACAGGATCTCAGTAAATCATTTTCAAATAACAGCCATTAACCAGTGATCGCTCACCTTATTAAAGCTTTCTATTACTCCACCTTGCTCTCACTTTCTGTCTGCCTGTTTGCCTGTCAATCTGTCTACCTGCCTCTCTATCACACACACACACACACACACACACACACACACACACACACACACACACATACACACACACTCACACACACACACATTGCTTCGTTTTCTTTTCTCTTTCTCTTTTCCTGATCCGACTCTGCCTTGTTTTATATTATTCTCTGTTTCTACATACATGCATAAACACACACAAATATACAGGTGTATATATACATACATACATACATACATACATACATACATCCATACTTATATATATATATATATATATATATATATATATATATATGTATAAACGTATATATACATATATATGCAGATATACACACCACACATATTTATACACATATACATTTCTACATTCACAAATTAGGTGAGAGTTACTTTCAACTAATCTACCGCGCGTGCACATCTCCCTCCCCCCTCTCTCTCACACACACAGCACCCACTTCACAACCTCCTGGATCCTATCAATGTTTGAGCTAACAAGGTTTATTCAAATCGCTTGTTCATGGGCAACAATCATAAAGATTTGTTTCTCGTTTTAATCTTCCACCTTAACATCTCCGTGAATATTATTATTATTATTATTATTATTATTATTATTATTATTATTATTATTATTATTATTATTATTCCTGTTGTTGTTGTTGTTGTTGTTGTTGTTGTTGTTGTTGTTGTTATTTCCTGCTGACCTTTCCAGACGTATGGTCAAATGATTCTTTGAAGCTCTGGATTGGATTCTAAGAAATTATTCTGCACAATAGAAGAATCCCCTTCTTTTATATTTCTTCATTTTCTTACAAGGACGATACAGGCTTCAGACAAAGAACAAATGGTCTGTTGTTAGAGAAATTATATTTTTTACATTTAAACATGGGCGCAGACGTGGCTGTGTGGTAAGAAACTTGCTTTTCAACCTCATGGTTCCTGGTTCAGTCCCACTGTGGTGCAATTTGGGCAAGTGTCTTCTGCTATAACCTCAGACCAACCAAAGCCTTCTGACTAGATTTGGCAGACGGAAACTTAAAGACTCCTCTGTCAAATGTGTGTGTGTGTGTGTGTGTGTGTGTGTGTGTGTGTTGTGTCTATGTTTGTTCCCACCACTGCTTGACAACCGTTGCTGGTGTAGCTACGTCCCCGTCACTTAGCGGTTCGGCAAAAGTAACCGATAGAATAAGCATGTATGATATATATATGTATATATATATGTATAATGGTGTAGCACAGTCAACCGGTCAACGGTGGTGCCCCAGTATGACCGCAGCTTTGAAACTGAAACATTTTAAAGAATTAAAGAATTAAACATATATATATATATATATATATAAGCGTGCACATGTGTGTCTCACTGTCTGTGTATGTGACCACAAATATGTGTGCATGTATGTAGCCTTTATGTATATACATGTGTGTATGTTCTGTACACACACATGTGTGTGTATATATATATGTATTTATACACACACTCACCTATATATATATTATATAT